>NW_007244970.1:0-1525 GCF_000164805.1 Carlito syrichta
CTGAGTGAGTGGATTGCCTGACCCCGCGGGTTCGAGACCCACCTGGGCAGTGAGACCTCATCTCTACAATAAATCAAAAAATCAGCCGGGTGTGGTAGTGTATGCCTGTAATTCCGGCAACTTGGCAGACTGAGGCGGAAGGATCGCCAGAGCCCAGCAGGTCGAGACTGCGGTGGCCTGGAGCGACCACTGCACTCCAATCTGGGCGACAGAGTGAGAGTCCAACTCAAAAAAAAACAAAAAACAAAGAAAACACCCAAATACTGCAGTATCCTAATAAAGTGAAACAATCTCTCTAAGGATTTTATAAGTATTTTAATTCTGTTCATGCTTAACTCAAATGATCACTATTACAGCTGAAAACCAGACACACGATAGTCCGAGCAATCAATTAGAGACCAATAGTTACTCAACACAGTAGCCTCCCTCGGTACCTATGGAAGACGGTTCCAGGGCCCCCTTGGATATGCAAACCTGCAGAGATGCTCGAGCCCCTCATATAAAATTGAGAAGTATTTGCAGAGAACCTACATGCATCCTCCTGTGTGCTGTACATCATGTCTAGATTACGTATAATACCTAATATAATGCAAATGCTATGTACATAGTTGATATGTTGTATTTTTATTTGGGTTATTTTTTTTCAAATATTTTTGATCTGCATTTTGTTGAATCCACAGATGTGGAGCTCCCCGATACAAGGGCTCACTGTAGGGCTTTCTTGACACTATTATTTTTAAGTAAGTACTTTTAACTCAACTGAGTAATAAAAGTAAAAGATACATCATATTTTATAAATTATATCAGGAGAATAATTGTTATAGGTCGAGTAAATATTAGTTGATGTTTATTGATAATGGAAAATCAAAAAGAATAAACTTGTCACATATATCCCACTTTTTGTATTTAATGTTAATTTTTCAATTATTACTTTTTCATCCTTACAAAAGACAATAAAATAAAAGTTTTAAAGGAGAGTAAAATATTTTTTAAATTTCTTGAGTTATGTCTCTGGTTTCTTTAACCAACGGTCTGCTGTCTTAAAGCTGGGAAATAAATTATAAGTCAACAACAAATTAAAGATCAAATGCTTCACACTCACAATTCACAACATACAGAGATACCATCTAATAATTAGCTATTTGCATAATCCCTGAAGAACTGTAAACAAGGCAGAAGTTTACTTGCTAAATTTATCCTATCAATAATGTGAAAGTTTATTGGTACTTAAAAACATAGATTATCTAAGACCTTTTAAAAATTACAGTATGAATCTTCCAGTTCTTGTAGAGAGCAACAGCAGAAAAATGATATAAGCAATACCAACTTGTGTTTCTAAAAAACTGTCCAACTTGTATCACATCTGAAAGAAAAAATCACCTCTGGGCTTGGTGACTCAGCACCTTTGGGTGGCTGAGGTGAGTGGATTGTCTGAGCCCGTGGGTTCAAGACCTGCCTGGTCAACTTGGTGAGACTTCATCTCTACAATAAATCAAAATGAGCCGGGTGTGGTAGCACACACCTG
>NW_007244971.1:0-943 GCF_000164805.1 Carlito syrichta
AGGATAAATTTAGCAAGTAAACTTCTGCCCTGTTTACAGTTCTTCAGGGATTATGCAAATAGCTAATTATTAGATGGTATCTCTGTATGTTGTGAATGTGAGTGTGAAGCATTTGATCTTAATTTGTTGTTGACTTATAATTTATTTCCCAGCTTTAAGACAGCAGACCGTTGGTTAAAGAAACCAGAGACATAACTCAAGAAATTTAAAAAATATTTTACTCTCCTTTAAAACTTTTATTTTATTGTCTTTTGTAAGGATGAAAAAGTAATAATTGAAAAATTAACATTAAATACAAAAAGTGGGATATATGTGACAAGTTTATTCTTTTTGATTTTCCATTATCAATAAACATCAACTAATATTTACTCGACCTATAACAATTATTCTCCTGATATAATTTATAAAATATGATGTATCTTTTACTTTATTACTCAGTTGAGTTAAAAGTACTTACTTAAAAATAATAGTGTCAAGAAAGCCCTACAGTGAGCCCTTGTATCGGGGAGCTCCACATCTGTGGATTCAACAAAATGCAGATCAAAAATATTTGAAAAAAAATAACCCAAATAAAAATACAACATATCAACTATGTACATAGCATTTGCATTATATTAGGTATTATACGTAATCTAGACATGATGTACAGCACACAGGAGGATGCATGTAGGTTCTCTGCAAATACTTCTCAATTTTATATGAGGGGCTCGAGCATCTCTGCAGGTTTGCATATCCAAGGGGGCCCTGGAACCGTCTTCCATAGGTACCGAGGGAGGCTACTGTGTTGAGTAACTATTGGTCTCTAATTGATTGCTCGGACTATCGTGTGTCTGGGTTTTCAGCTGTAATAGTGATCATTTGAGTTAAGCATGAACAGAATTAAAATACTTATAAAATCCTTAGAGAGATTGTTTCACTTTATTAGGATACTGCAGTATTTGGG
>NW_007244972.1:0-913 GCF_000164805.1 Carlito syrichta
TTATCAATAAACATCAACTAATATTTACTCGACCTATAACAATTATTCTCCTGATATAATTTATAAAATATGATGTATCTTTTACTTTATTACTCAGTTGAGTTAAAAGTACTTACTTAAAAATAATAGTGTCAAGAAAGCCCTACAGTGAGCCCTTGTATCGGGGAGCTCCACATCTGTGGATTCAACAAAATGCAGATCAAAAATATTTGAAAAAAAATAACCCAAATAAAAATACAACATATCAACTATGTACATAGCATTTGCATTATATTAGGTATTATACGTAATCTAGACATGATGTACAGCACACAGGAGGATGCATGTAGGTTCTCTGCAAATACTTCTCAATTTTATATGAGGGGCTCGAGCATCTCTGCAGGTTTGCATATCCAAGGGGGCCCTGGAACCGTCTTCCATAGGTACCGAGGGAGGCTACTGTGTTGAGTAACTATTGGTCTCTAATTGATTGCTCGGACTATCGTGTGTCTGGTTTTCAGCTGTAATAGTGATCATTTGAGTTAAGCATGAACAGAATTAAAATACTTATAAAATCCTTAGAGAGATTGTTTCACTTTATTAGGATACTGCAGTATTTGGGTGTTTTCTTTGTTTTTTGTTTTTTTTTGAGTTGGACTCTCACTCTGTCGCCCAGATTGGAGTGCAGTGGTCGCTCCAGGCCACCGCAGTCTCGACCTGCTGGGCTCTGGCGATCCTTCCGCCTCAGTCTGCCAAGTTGCCGGAATTACAGGCATACACTACCACACCCGGCTGATTTTTTGATTTATTGTAGAGATGAGGTCTCACTGCCCAGGTGGGTCTCGAACCCGCGGGGTCAGGCAATCCACTCACTTCAGCCTTCCAAAGGCGCGGTATTACAGGCTGAGCCACCGAGATCGGCTTGGGTGTTGTT
>NW_007244973.1:0-589 GCF_000164805.1 Carlito syrichta
ATTCGCCTCTACACACACAAGACTGGCCAACATATCCCTTAGACAACCAAAATCAGTGGCATATATAATTTATGTGAGCGTTCAGAATGGTGGGTAAAAATTCCCCACGTTCAGTCCCTTTCTCTCTTTCATAAACACTCCCTCTACAGCTTCTCTCTTTTCCTTTGTCCTACATGTGTCTCTGCTTCCTCCTCCAAACTCCCCTCCTCCCACCACAAACACTGTAAGGCCCCTCCCAGCAGCTTACTCCTCTCCCGTCTCGGATTTCAATCCTACAGAGAAGCCTCCTCCTTCCTCTTCAGCTCCACCCACTTCTCCAGCAATTCAACCTGTGTGCCCTCCCCTTTCAATCACCCCCCAGTATAGCCCTCTGGTAACCCAATCCAAGGCCACACCGGTCATTCAGGTACACGTCCCCTTCTCTACCTCAGACCTCTCACAAATTAAAAGAAAAAAGCCCTAAATCATACACAACTAAACCTGCCACCTCCCTCTATTTCTAACTTCAACCCAGCAGATAAACCTCCTCTAGTCTGCTTTTGCTATTCCACTCTCCATCAGTTTCTCCTCCTTCTCACCCTCCACCTTT
>NW_007244974.1:0-621 GCF_000164805.1 Carlito syrichta
CGGCTAGCTAGATAAGTCACCTAGTTAATTCAGCTGGCTAGCTATGTAGCAAGCTACTTAATTCAACTGGCTAGAAAGATGGTCAGCTAGTTAAGAGAGCTAGTTAACTCAGCTGGCTAGCCAGCTGGATAGCTAGGTAGTGACCTAGGTAAGTCAGTTGGCTGGCCAGATTGCTAGCTAATTAAGTCAGCTAGTTTAGTCAGCTGGCTATCCAGGTGGTTAGAGAGCTAGAGAGCTAGTTAAGACAGCTGGCTAGCCAGCTGTAAAGTAAAGTCAGCTAATTTAGACACAGGCAGGTCAACTGCCTAGCTTGTTTATCATGTAGTTAAGCCACCCTGCTTACCAGCTTCTTAGCTAGTTTAGTCACCTCATTGTCAGTTGGCTAGCCTGTTGGCTTGCTACTCAAAAAGCCAGTCAATTCAAATGTCTAGACATCTGGTGAGCTAGATATTTTAGCTAGTTAAGTCAGCTGGCTAGCTAGGTAGCTAGCTAGTTAATTCGACTATTTATGTCACCTGACTAGCTAGTTATGTCCGCTATTTAAGTCAGCTAGCTAGATAGATAGATAGATAGGGAGCTAGCTAGTTATTTCAGGGTGGTAATTTCAGCTGGCTATTTAGG
>NW_007244975.1:0-1333 GCF_000164805.1 Carlito syrichta
GGCATCCTTCCACTTCAGCCTCTCAAGTAGCCAGAACTACAGGCGCCTGCTACCATGCTTGGCTATTTTTTAGTTGATCATAGAGACAAGGTCTCAAGGGCTGGTCTTGAACCCGAGGCTCAGACAATCAACTTGCCTTGGCCTCCCAAAGTGCTGGAATGACAGGATGAGCCACGGAGCCTGGCCTTTTTTAAAAAAAAAAACGAATCTCTTTATATCTATTACAATGTTTAGAGTTCCAATACTCGTACTTACACACATACTCTTCTATTCATAGCTATGTTGGAGAAGAAAGATTAATGTTAGAAAAAGGGAAATTTGAATAAAATATTTAAGGTGTAGACCTCTAGAAAGTTTCAATCATACAAAGTTTTCAGAGTTACTTCATAAGTTCAAAAAACAAAACACTCAAACACTCACCATATATATAACACAAGTGGCTATAACTAAAGCACATAATTATGTTTTATAAAATTTATATAAAGTGATACAACATGAGTTATCTATTTCTGGCATAAGGAGTCAAATTTGTAATATAGCAGCATTTGAAAAATGTATGTAACCAATCACTGTAATCTGAAATCAATGTATGATTATTACTTTGGCATGTATATTTTGTTATATGTTTTAGAATATGTACAATATTTTAAATCTAGAAAGTTATGAAAAAGTATGTAAACAGCCATTTCAATCTGAAATGAATTCATTATTACTTTCACTTGTATATTTTAAATAATGTTTTAGAGTAAGTACAATGTTTTAAATCTAGAAAGCTCGCTATATTGCCTCATCTTAAAATCTTCAAAGAGCCAAGCTTCCATTTGAGAAAGCAAATATAACCTATTACATTTGATATTGCTTACTATACACCAGGCACTGGTCAAAATGTGTTACATATTTAACTTATTTAACAGAATGAGGAAAATAATTTGTTTCAGCAACAGCTAAATAATTTTAAAAACCAAGTATCTGTCAGGACTCGGTGGCTCAGCCTGTCAACCCAGCACTTTGGGAGGCCGAAGCGAGTGAATCGCCTGAGTTTGCTGGTTCGAGACCAGCTTGGGCGACTTGGCAAAACCTCGACTCTGCAATAAATAAAAAATTAGCCAGGTGTGGTGGCTCACGCCTGGAGTTCTGGCTACCTGGAAGGCTGAGGCGAAAGGATCACCATGAGCGTGACACTGCATTCCAGCCTGGGGTGATGGAGTGACACTTCAAATCAAAAAACAAACAAAAAAACAAAACCATGTAGCTGGCTACAGAAAAAACTACTGAGCTTACTCACAGAAGTAAATGTTTGCCAGCTATTGGTGTGGGGAAAGTGTAACCATCA
>NW_007244976.1:0-1150 GCF_000164805.1 Carlito syrichta
GGCGTGAGCCACCACACCCGGCTAATTTTTTATTTATTGCAGAGTCGAGGTTTTGCCAAGTCGCCCAAGCTGGTCTCAAACCAGCAAACTCAGGCGATTCACTCGCTTCGGCCTCCCAAAGTGCTGGGTTGACAGGCTGAGCCACCGAGTCCTGACAGATACTTGGTTTTTAAAATTATTTAGCTGTTGCTGAAACAGATTATTTTCCTCATTCTGTTAAATAAGTTAAAATATGTAACACATTTTGACCAGTGCCTGGTGTATAGTAAGCAATATCAAATGTAATAGGTTATATTTGCTTTCTCAAATGGAAGCTTGGCTCTTTGAAGATTTTAAGATGAGGCAATATAGCGAGCTTTCTAGATTTAAAACATTGTACTTACTCTAAAACATTATTTAAAATATACAAGTGAAAGTAATAATGAATTCATTTCAGATTGAAATGGCTGTTTACATACTTTTTCATAACTTTCTAGATTTAAAATATTGTACATATTCTAAAACATATAACAAAATATACATGCCAAAGTAATAATCATACATTGATTTCAGATTACAGTGATTGGTTACATACATTTTTCAAATGCTGCTATATTACAAATTTGACTCCTTATGCCAGAAATAGATAACTCATGTTGTATCACTTTATATAAATTTTATAAAACATAATTATGTGCTTTAGTTATAGCCACTTGTGTTATATATATGGTGAGTGTTTGAGTGTTTTGTTTTTTGAACTTATGAAGTAACTCTGAAAACTTTGTATGATTGAAACTTTCTAGAGGTCTACACCTTAAATATTTTATTCAAATTTCCCTTTTTCTAACATTAATCTTTCTTCTCCAACATAGCTATGAATAGAAGAGTATGTGTGTAAGTACGAGTATTGGAACTCTAAACATTGTAATAGATATAAAGAGATTCGTATTTTTTTTTAAAAAAAGGCCAGGCTCCGTGGCTCATCCTGTCATTCCAGCACTTTGGGAGGCCAAGGCAAGTTGATTGTCTGAGCCTCGGGTTCAAGACCAGCCCTTGAGACCTTGTCTCTATGATCAACTAAAAAATAGCCAAGCATGGTAGCAGGCGCCTGTAGTTCTGGCTACTTGAGAGGCTGAAGTGGAAGGATTGCCAGAGCCCAGCAGGTCAATGA
>NW_007244977.1:0-971 GCF_000164805.1 Carlito syrichta
ATTCCACTGGTATAGCAACAGTACCCACCAGAGAAAGAGGAGGGAGCCAGTTACCGCCATTACCCTGGCAGTCCTCTTTGGACTCAGACTGGCAGGAACAGGGACGGGTATAACCTCCCTAGCAGCACAGAGCCACCAATATGATGGCCTCAGGGCTGCTATAGATCAAGACATTGAAAGAATAGAGACCTCCATTTCTCATCTTCAAGATTCCTTAACCTCCTTATCTGAAGTGGTCTTGCAGAATCGTATTCTGCAATTAGTATTCCTGCATCAGGGTGGACTGTGAGCTGCACTAGGAGAAGAGTGCTGCTTCTATGCAGACCATTCGGGTGTCATTAAAGAATCCATGGCCAAAGTCCACGAAGGCTTAGCCAAACGGAAATTAGAACGAGAACAGAGACAAGGATGGCTTCAAAGTTGGTTAAACTACTCACCTGGGTTAACCACACTATTGTCTGCTTTAATAGGCCCCGCAATCATACTCTTGTTGTTGCTAACCTTCGGTCCATGTATTATAAACAAACTAATAACTTTTGTAAAAACCAGAATAAATGCTGTGCATGTTATGGTCCTCAAACAACAATATCAACAGGTATCCCTAGACAACTCAGCATGTTAAAGGAATCTAAGATTAGATTCACTCTACCCTCATGAGAAGGGGGAATGAGAGGACAACAATAGATTTAGGTAAAGAGCATGCTATTGAGAGACCCAAGAAACCAAGAAACTTATTTGCTGTAAAAGTAGCGTTTAGTTAACTTTATTTCATATATCCCCACCTCATGTTTACTATATATTTTGTGTATTCCTACCTCATGTATTTTATGAAATCTTAGTACTTTCAATCCTACCTCAGACCCCGTAGAATTAGGCATATGTCGGGTTTTAAGCAGTGTTTGTATTTAGAACTCTTGGGTTAAGCATTGTCAGCCCCAAATTAGTAGACTAACCTCTGCTTTTACAACGGG
>NW_007244977.1:2723-3955 GCF_000164805.1 Carlito syrichta
AATATACATGCCAAAGTAATAATCATACATTGATTTCAGATTACAGTGATTGGTTACATACATTTTTCAAATGCTGCTATATTACAAATTTGACTCCTTATGCCAGAAATAGATAACTCATGTTGTATCACTTTATATAAATTTTATAAAACATAATTATGTGCTTTAGTTATAGCCACTTGTGTTATATATATGGTGAGTGTTTGAGTGTTTTGTTTTTTGAACTTATGAAGTAACTCTGAAAACTTTGTATGATTGAAACTTTCTAGAGGTCTACACCTTAAATATTTTATTCAAATTTCCCTTTTTCTAACATTAATCTTTCTTCTCCAACATAGCTATGAATAGAAGAGTATGTGTGTAAGTACGAGTATTGGAACTCTAAACATTGTAATAGATATAAAGAGATTCGTTTTTTTTTTTTAAAAAGGCCAGGCTCCGTGGCTCATCCTGTCATTCCAGCACTTTGGGAGGCCAAGGCAAGTTGATTGTCTGAGCCTCGGGTTCAAGACCAGCCCTTGAGACCTTGTCTCTATGATCAACTAAAAAATAGCCAAGCATGGTAGCAGGCGCCTGTAGTTCTGGCTACTTGAGAGGCTGAAGTGGAAGGATTGCCAGAGCCCAGCAGGTCAATGCTGAGGTGACTGTAAGCTTGCATGCCACTGCAGTCCAACCTGGGCAATGAGTGAGACTAGACTCAAAACAAACAAACCATGTGGGATCTTTGAATATGGATGAATTGAAGAAAATCCTGTTTTGTGCTAGTCAACATGAACTGTGACCCAGGCAATTAAGGGAAGACATATATTTTAACTAACCCCAGATGATATGTCAAAAATATTGCTGCTAAACTTGATATCAGGAGAAACCACTTTTGATTTTTTCCAGTTGTTTTTGCTAGAAATAATCTGTATTTTTCAGATCAAAATTTTAACCCTCAAAATATTTTCAAAAATTCAGTTCCTGTACATTTTGATTAGTACCCACTAATGTTTATTAAGCTTTTAAGATATATGAAAAAATTATTTTCTTCTTTCTTATTTTTAAAGTGGTTAATCTTGCAGTAATAGGGTTATTTAGTAAATTTAGGATGCTCTTGTTCATTACTTGTTTTGGCTATGCTTTTAAAGCAAATTACTCCTTTGCCTTTTGAGACCATAGTTAGACTAGCTGAGCTTCAATCATAAATGTTATTAATAAAAGCCATTATAGCTAAATTTATCTTTACCTTT
>NW_007244978.1:0-844 GCF_000164805.1 Carlito syrichta
TTTTTATTCCAATGTGGTCCGAGAAGGTGCATGGTAGAATTTCAGTCCTTTTAAATTTGCATATGCTTGATTTGTGTCCAATTATGTGGTCAATCTTAGAATATGTTCCATGCAGTGATGAGTAGAATGTGTATTCCGTGGTTTGGATGGAGTGTTCTGTAGGTATCAATTAAGTCCATTTGGTCCAGAGTCTCATTGAGGTTCCGGATCTCCTTGCTGATTTTTTGTCCTGATGATCTGTCTAGGGTTGTGAGTGGTGTATTAAAGTCCCCAGTTATGATGGTGTTAGAGTCAATGTCTTTCTTTAGTTTTCCTAGAAGTTGCTTTATGAATGTTGGCGCACCTATGTTCAGTGCATATATGTTTAGGATAGATATTTCTTGTTGATGGAGTGAGCCTTTTATCATTATGTAGTGGCCCTCTGTATCTTTTTAAATTTTTGATAGCTTAAATGGTATTTTGTCTGAAATTAGGATCGCGACTCCTCCTTTCTTTTGTGTTCCATTCGCCTGAAAATTTGTTTCCCATCCTCTTACTTTGAGTTTGTGTATGTCCTTTCTAGTGAGATGGGTCTCTTGAAGGCAGTATATTGTTGCCTGGTGATATTTTATCCATTTTGTCATTCTATGTCTTTTCAGTGGTGCGTTTAGTCCATATACATTCAGACTAATTATTGAAATGTGAGAGTTCGTCCCTATCATGGAGTTCTTATTGAGTTGTTGTTCTTCTACTTGGTTTTCTCTCTCTCTCTTTTTTTTTTTTTGTCTTTCTTTTAGTTTTGGCATTGGTTCATGTATATTTTATTCTTTTCCTTGTACTCTTGTGAAGAACGTTGTTCTTTTTT
>NW_007244978.1:2023-30472 GCF_000164805.1 Carlito syrichta
GTCAAAATAAGCAAAAGAGAGAAGTGTGAGAGGGAAAACAGATATACATACCAACTATCAAGTGAGAAAGAGACACAGGGCCAGGAAGAAGTGAAGAAAGACACGTAAGAAAGCTTCCCTAAGGAGTACTGATTGCTACACAGAGTCCAATAAAATTGAGAAACAGTGTAAGTCAGAAGGTAAACCCAAACGTGATCTAAACCAACAGTTTCAATGATAAAATCATAAGTCAAAATAAGCGATCAGACTAGAGTCACTTCTCTGATCTCCAGTTCTGGCCTCTCCCTTTTGTTTTTCATTGCAGCGTAGGGGTGGGACTTTGTCTCCTGTTTTGTGCTGTTGCCTTAGGAACTGAGGTAAAGTTTGTTGATAGGTGGGTGGGGCAATGGAAGTCTCTGCCTGGAGAATAGCAAGGCAGTTTAAGCAGATCTGTTTTTCTCCACTTGTCTGGCTCCCCCGGCTTGGGGTCTCCCACTGAGTGCCTCAGCTAGGGTGGGCCCGGAGTTCCAGAGCTCCAAAGTTCCAAAGGGCAGGTGGTGAGCTGCGAGAGTGGTGCTGGGCCTCATATAGGGTACTTCAGCCAAGAATGGGACCGGTGTCTTTGAGGGGCGGGCACCCAGAGCCTCCCTGTGTGGCTGGCGGCTTGGTGCCAGGTGCCAGGCTGGAGACAATGCAGCCGGAGAGGGATCTGGAGGGGTCTGGGACCAGAGACTTCCACACATGCAGTAGAACAGCAGCAGTGGGGGGGGGCCCGCAATATCTGGCCCTGTTTGGGACCGAAGTTCTCGGGCCTGGTACCAGCATGGTTGGTGGTGGGCTGGGGGATGGGGGAAGAGAAGTAATAGTCTTTTTGGGAACTCACATTCAGAGAATCTCACCAGTTCACCTATGCCGTCGCCATCTTGCTTCCAAGCGACATTTATTTTCAACTCATTTGGGTAACTCATGAATTAATTAGGTATTAAGATTATAATCTAGACACATAGAATATTTAGATTGGAATCTAGACACAGACTTTATATCTTTCATAGACATTAACTCAACTGGATCAAGACCTAAATGTAAAACACAAAACTATACAACTTTTAGAAGAAAACAAGAGAAAATCTAGGTGACATCAGGTTTGGCCAGGAGTGGAATGCTATAGACTGAATGTTTATACACCCCCTAGTCCCTAAAATTTGTATGCTGAAACCCTAATCCTTAGTGTGATGGTATTTGGAGGTGGGGCTTTTGGGAGGTAATTAGTTCATGAGAATAGAACCCTTGTGAGTGGGATTGGTGCCCTTATAAGAAGAGATATGAGAGAGATGATCTCTGTGTCTGCAATTTAAGGATAAAGCAAGAAGGCATCATCTGTAAACCAAGAAGCCCCTCACCAGAAACCAAATGGCTTGACCTTTGCCTTCCCAGCTTCCAGAACTGTAAAAAATAAATTTCTGTTTTTTAAGTCACCTAGTCTGTGGTATTTTTGTTATGGCATCCTGAACTGACTGAGACAACTTAAATATACAAAGAACACTCAAAACTTCAATGATGTTACCAAATGCCAGGGGTTTGGTTGGGGTTCTGTTGCTTGCCACACAGAAAGCTGATCACTGAGATGAGTATTGCCAGAGAAAGCTTTTTATTAAGGTGATCTCAGCCAAGGAGAAAAGGAGATTCATTCTCAAATCCATTTCCCTGTCTCACTGATGTCAGGGTTTATGTGGGGTAGGAATATAGAAAACAGGAACTTGAGAAGGGTAAGAAAAAGAAGTTGGAAAACAAGTGGGATCTGGCATCTCATTGTCTAGATGTCATGATCTGGTGAGTTTCAGTCTCTTGACACTATAGGCCTAAGAGTTGGTTTCCTGAGCAAGGAACTCAGATAAGACAAATTTTCCATCTTCAAGGTCAGGAAGGTCAATTTCTATGTTTACTAAAACAAGCAAACAAAACTTTAACCATTAGTTCTATGGGGGAAAGATAGGCTGTTTTCTTTTCTTTTCTTGTTTTTTTGAGTTGGAGTCTCACTCTGTCACCCAGACTGGAGTGCAGTGGCTGCTGCTCCCGGCCACCACAGCCTCGACCTGCTGGGCTCCAGTGATCCTTACGCCTCAGCCTTCCAAGTAGCCGGAATTACAGGCATGAGCTACCATGCCCAGCTGATTTTTTGATTAATTGTAGAGATGAGGTCTCACCAAGTTGCCCAGGCAGGTCTCGAACCCGTGGGCTCAGGCAATCCACTCACCTCAGCTTCCCAAAGGCGCAGGATTACAGGCTGAGCCCCTGAGCCCGGCAAGGCTGTTTTCTATAAGAAAATAAGCAACCCAGTTACAAAATTAGAAAAGTTATGAACAGACATCTCATCGAAGAGGATATACAGATGGTAAATAAGCATATCAAAAGTTACTTCTATGTAGCAACCTGTTTGTACAGCCAAATACAAGATCTTAATCCCAAATAGCATCTCCTTTGAATGTTTGCAATTCTGCATGCAGGGACAGCCTCAGTCCTACCTTTTTACTTCTTCTAAATCTGTTTAACAGTCTCCTTGGGTCCTTCAGTTCCTTGATGTTTTCTGTCTTCTGACTTCTGCCTCTTCATCCTGGATTCTGTGGTTTACCATTCCAGCTCAAGTCTTTCCTTTGATAACCTGATTTTCTATTAACTTATCTTTACTAATCTCCAATCCCATGTAAGAACAGAATTAAGTGAAAGCTGAAAGACATGAGAACATTTGGTTATTCAGATATGAGGGAGCGTACACTTACTTATGTGAGTATGTGAGTCAGGGTGTATTTAGAGGCCTGGCTGAAGAAATAGGCAGAAATCAGGTATTGTTTGGAGTTTTAAAATATTTAGATTTTTGTTTTAATATCTAAAATATGTATTAAAATATTCAGAGTATTAAAATTTTTATTCTATAGTCAACAAAGAGCAATCAATGAGTTTAAATCAAGGGAGTAATATAGCCATATTGTATTTTTCTTAATCAAAAAAGGCATCAGCATTAAGGGTGGATAAGAGATGAAACAAAATTGGGGGTAGAAAAAAAATGATAAGGAAAATATTCTAATAGACCTGGTGAGAGATGATGAGTGACAAGACTAAGATAGTACCAGTAGCGAAATTGAAGGGGGAATTGTTTTAAGAGTTGTTAATAGTTGGGATTTGATGAGCTTTGAGATAATTGGATAGATGGCTCACTTACTGACAGATAGATAGATAGATAGATAGATAGATAGATAGATAGATAGATAGATGATACTTGGGAGACAAAGCAAAGAATAAGTTCCATAGGCATGTTGAGTTTGACATGCCTGTGGGAAGTATATCTGGGTTAATATCCCTAGTAGGTGGATGGATATGAGGTCTGGCATCAAGGCATAGGTCTCAGAGCTGCATATGTATAGTGGTTGAAATTATGGGGTCAAAGACAGGATCCTGGGGATCCTTAACCTTGAATGGGTAAATAGAAGAAGAATCAGCAAAGAAAGTAATAAGAATAAAACAAAGGAAGATGAGGAGGAGGACCAAGAGAAAGTAATATTATGGAAAAGAGAGTGGTCAATATCAAGTGCCAATGACCTTAGTGAAATCTATTTTATTAAAGGTAGTTACTTTTTTTTCACATGATTAACTGTGAAGGGAAGGGAATTGGTGAGATAATTGAAGGTAAAACAAAATTTTTTTCTAATGAAGATAGTATAATTAAAGTATGGGAAATAGATGCAGAGAGATTATAAAGATAGTTAATAAGTTAGTAATGATTACAAAATATATAACCAAATAATTGATATTATAAATATTTGTGATAGATCTGTGGTAGTCCTACTTAAGTATAATTCTGAAATACAGTGCCAAGCTTCAAGATTTACATATCATAAACATGCAAAAATGATTTGCTGAAGTGAATTAATTTGAGTTTCCTTTAACATGTAAATTGTCATCTTCGGTGCCCTGGAATGATTCACAGTTTAATTTGTGTATTTATTTCTCAATGAAGGTCATCGAACACTATTTATTGGAGTTCATGTGCCCCTGGGAGGAAGAAAAAGCCACCGACGTCACAGGCATCGTGGCCACAAACACCGAAAGAGAGACAGAGAGAGAGATTCGGGGTTAGAGGATGGAAGGGAGTCACCATCTTTTGGTAAGAATCTTCTTGTTTTTATTAAATTAATTTTTGTTATATATACTTGCTTGCATAATTTATAATTAGCTGTAATATCTCATACTCATAAATTGGTTTATTCTGTTCCATTTGCTTTGTGAAGACTAATTATCTGCATGTTGGGCTTCTAATGTCTGCTCTTTGTCCTTATTATCTATAATGTTAGTCTCTTATATTACCATTTGATTATCTATAGTATAAATTCTGCATTTTACTACTTTTATCATGGGTTTTGATTTTGCTGTTGCATTTTTGTTTTGTTGAGTTTTTCTGATCTCATCCTGTTTTTCATTTTTCTTTTTTTTTTGTCCTGTATTTTACTTTTTGTCTTTCTGCTTGATGGAATCTGTACCCAGTTACAGCTATTTTTGGGCATCTTCTTTTTTACCCTGAAGTAGTTTTCAGCATTATCGTCTTCCTTTGGGCTGTCAGATTATTTTTACTCTCCATTGATGTGTAATATTTTTACAGACTTCCAGTGTTTTTTTTCTTTTTACTCATTTTTAGACAAGGCAAGGTATATCCAGACTATATCTGCCTAGCTATATCCTAAGATTACTTGGTGAGGCTGCTACTAGTATACTCCTTGTCTCCATCACTATCTATAGTTATAAGTATTAAACTTATCTAAATAGCCTGTACTTCTTTCAGGGGCAGAATGATTGTTTGTGGAACACAGTGTAAAGAAAAATACTCTGGGTGTTCTTTACCAGCATGATACAAAGCTGATTGTCGATGAGTCAATGGGTAGAGAATAGAGGGTGTACTATTATCTCCCACATTTTCTGGTGTTTTCTGCTAAATAAGGTAGAGTCTTGGAATGTAATAAAGACATAATTGGGTAGATTTTTCTCACTCGGACTCCATCTTCTTAGAGTTGGTAGAGACTACCTCTCAGGACTCCCTTTTCCCATAATCTTTCTAATATTTTAGTAAATACATTTACATCATCTTAGAAATGTTTAGTAAACAAATAAAAATACAAGGGAGGACCCCCCAAACAGAATTATTTTTTGTAGGGCAGGTCCTTTGTAGTACAGGCTTCCTCTTCTAGTAAGTTGCGTTCTAGGAGTGCAAAGGTATCAGTGTACCAGTTAGCATTGTTATGAGAGACTGCATTTAGCTTCACTGAATTTTCTTTGAAGATGCTTTCAATGCATTTGTCCATTTCATGATGGGTGATTTACAGGTGCACCTGCCCATACCTCACTGAGTGATCAGCAATTTTTGACCAAAAATGGCATGACCTCTGTGCCTCACCCACCCTGTTTATCCAATCTCACCCCAAGTGCATTTTTTTGTTTGTTTGTTTTCTGGATGAAAAAAAGTCCTCAACGGAAATGATTTGCTGATTTGGAAGAGATAACCACTCCCCCGCAGAAAAACAAAAATAAAAATAAAAAAAATGGCAGAAGCACTAAATGGCATCAAAATTGATGAGTCCAAAACTATTTTGAGCAGTGGAAAAAACATCATGATAGGTACAGTGTATCAAACAGAGAGTACTTTGAAAGTGACTAAAGTTTAAACATGTAAGAATAAATGCACATTTTTAATAAATAAATTCTGGGGTTTTCAGGCCCCCCTGGTAAGTTATGTTTAGCATCATTTACTTGTTCCCTCCTTCTTCTGCCTTTTTCTTTTCTTTTTCCATAGCTGGATGCATTATATAAGTTTTTCTAGAACAGTGTTTCTCAATATAGAGTACTTGAGAATTCTAAAAAGAGCTGATGCCCAATGCCCAAACCAATCAGATTCTCTGCGTCTGGGGCTCAAGCCTGGGTATTTTTTTTTAAAGTACCCCCAAGTGATTCTACTGTGTAGTCAAGATTGGTATCCATTGTTCTGGAAATTTTACTATTCAGAGTGTTGGTAACATGTTTGAGCTTGTTAGAAATGCAGAATCTCAGGTCCCACCCAGATCTCTTGAATCAGGATCTGTATATTAACAACATCCTTAGGTAACATATATATATGTTAAGGCTCCACAGTCAATGCTCTAGAACATTGTTTATCAAACCTTGTTGCAAGTTTGAATCAACTAAGGAGTCTTTAAAAAACATTGATGCTGGGCCCCACCTTCAAAGACTTTTATTTAATTAATTGTGGGTGTTTCTCTAGGCACTGCTATTTTTTTGCGCTTAATTATTTTTTTAGAATTGTGGGGTACATGTGAGGATTTGCTATGTAAATAAATTGCATGCAGTTGAGGGCTCTAGTGAGCCCTCTCTCCTCCTGTAGTGGACATGGTACCCAACAGAGCACTGTTGTTGTTTTTTTAAAGTACCCCTAAGTGATTTAATATCCACCTAGGATCAAGAATCTTTGATCTTGAGAAGCTTCTGCCTCTCTATTTGGTGAAACTTGGAAATAAGTCAGGTGCCCTAGATTCTTCCTCTGATGTCAACTGCTATTTTTGGATGCCACCCACCTCCTTCCTCCCTTAACCATCTGAGTATCTTTATTGATATTTAGACCTAAGATCTGGTTTATCAGGGACAATTGTTTGGCACCCTGGTGGTTTCTAAATAGTGGAACTTCCTAGATTTCACTTTTTTCACTTTCTCCAGGGCTAGTCATCTGCCTTTATTTCTATTCCACAGTCAGTTCAGTTCCTTGACAGTGAAGTAATCAGTCACACACTGAAATGGAAACCATGCCCTAAACACCATCCACTTGATTTGGGCTTTGATATTCGACATGGTGAGGATATATGAGATTTGTATGCTAAAGACATCAAAGAACATTTCTGTTCACTTAATAAATATTTGTTTTATTTATTTATTTATTTATGTATTTATTTATTTTTGAGTCGGAGTCTCACTCTGACAGCTAGGCTGGAGGGCAGTGGCACGCTCCCGGCCACCGCAGCCTCGACCTGCTGGGCTCCTGGGATCCTTCGGCCTCAGCCTTCCAAGTAGCCGGAACTACAGGCGTGCGCTACTACACCCAGCTAGTTTTTTTTGGTTTTTTTTTGAGTTGGAGTCTCACTCTGTCGCCCAGACTGGAGTGCAGTGGCCGCTCCCGGTCACCACAGCCTCCACCTGCTGGCCTCCGGCGATCCTTCCGCCTCAGCCTTCCGAGTAGCCGGAATTACAGGCGCGCGCTACCACACCCAGCTGCTTTTTTGATTTATTGTAGAGATGAGGTCTCGCTGCCCAGGTGGGTCTCGAACCCGCGGACTCAGGCAATCCACTCACCTCAGCCTCCCAAAGGCGCGGGATTACAGGCTGAGCCACCGAGCCCGGCGCTAGTTTTTGATTTATTGTAGAGATGAGGTCTAGAACCCATAGGCTCAGGCAATCCACTCACCTCGGCCTCCCAAAGTGCTGGGATTGCAGGCTGAGCCACCAAGCCGGCCTAAAAATTTGTTTTATTTGGAAGGATTTCAGGGAAAATATTTTGAACACATCCCCGCAGGTACCCCAAGTTTTTCAAGATTCAATTTCCAAGGAGGTGCAGGATAGAGGAGAAATCAAGAGAGCATCAGGTACCTTTGCTGGGAACCTGGAGATTATGTTATAAATTGCAGTATAGGTTTGTGAAGTCAGGAATAATTTGGGTCTAAGTTTTTGGAGGAAGCATCAATTTAATTAAAAGATTTTGGTGGAAATATTTAAATTTTGGCACTCTTAAAAAGCTTTGTCATTCCAGTAGATGAGCAATATCTACTGCTGGTATGAGATGTGTTAAGAGCCTGGTTCTATTAGTGTTGCATTCCAGAAAATGTATCACTACCACTTTGGCTAGCATTCCAGAAGCCTCTTTTGTGCCTACTTACCACCACAACTTTCTCCTTCCTCCTCACAAGGATCTCAGGGCCTTTCTTATTACACCGGATATTTTGCTTGTTTTTTTAACTTTATATAAATGAAATAATGAAGGGGATATTTATTGTTTGTGGAATTCACCAATGTTTTTGGATGTAGCTTTAGTTTTTTCACTTTTTGTTATTGTGTAGCATATTAATATACCTGTATATACCATGCATCCTACTATTATTGATGGGCATTTGGATCATATGTAATTAGGAGCACTGCGAATAATGTTGCTGTGAACATTTTATATATGTCTTTTTGGTGCACATATACTATATTTCTCAGACCTAGGAATGAAACTATCTATTGCTGAGTCATAGGATATGCATATTTTCAATTTTAGTAGATAATGACAAGTAGTTTTCCAAAATTGGGGTATATATTTACACTACCACCCGCAGAGTGCGAAAGATTATGTTTTTTACATTCTTTTCTAATACTTAGTAATTTCATTCTTTTGACATTAGCGATTGTATTAAGGTGTGTAATGATATCTTGTTTTTAATTTGTATTTCTTAATTACCAGTGAGGTTGAACAACTAACTTTGCATGTGTTTTTTGGCCATTTTCGATATCCTCTTTTGTGAAGTACCTATTAAAGTCATATGCTTTTTAAATTGTAATTTTTACTTATTAATTTGCAGAAGTTTCTCTATATATTATGGATATAAGTCCTTTGTTGGTTTCACATGTTTTAAATACCTTTTCACAGTTGTAGCTTATATTTTCACTTCCTTAATGGTGTGTTTTGATATGTCTTCAAATTCCAAAAGAGGCTGCTAGGAGGCTGAGACCATTACTCTCTAGGACAATTTTTCCATGTTGTCATTTATTTTAATTATATGTCTTTGTAAATGTAGAAGTGGAGCATTATCTAGATCTACCATATTGTTGACTATAGTTTGTATAACAATGCTCTGTGCTTTCACTATCACAAAATAAATAAAATATCTATCAACACAGGATAAATATTTATTTTCTCTTATTTTTATTAACTTAAAAAATTCTTTCTGACTTGGATAATAATGAAATCTACATGACATATAATACTATTATAGGACATCTATTTTTGATAAACATGAAAAAATAGGTATTGAATTTAAAAGTTTGAACATCTTCTATATTGAAACATAATGAGTTTTTCTTTAAGGTGTTAAAAATATGTTAGTAGAATGATCATTAAAGGTCTTCTGAAAACATAATCTAATATCTATAAAATTATTTCTATTTTAAAGAATGAAGAGCCAGAGTCAGAGAGCCATATGTTATTTTGAATCCAAATAAAATACCTCTTGTCACTGAATAGATTACCCTACTTTAATAAATTATCATTTTTGATACCATTGCTGTTACCACTGTGTTTTAGAGAAGTCTTAAATACCTGATACCCGATCTCACACGTTCAAATCCTCTTTATTCATAACTGTGAGGGTGTTATTTCCTCATGTTTATTTAATGACTAGTATTTTAAAGGTGGGTAGTGAGTAATCCTCATGCTTTATATGGAGAAATACTAATAAGCCTTAAAATTAACACTCATGTGCACAGCAATTGAGTTTTGGGTTTTGGATGTGTGATATTATAGATACCTATATTATTGATGTAGAGTTAAATTGCAATAAGTCATTTGAAACATAAGATAAAATGTTTCAGAGACATGAGACCATAGTACCAATGTTAAGGCATGACTGTTATGAGGTGTGGCCTTTGACAAGTGATAAGACTGTCAGAATAGGTAGTCATACAACACAAAACAGCTAGGTCTGCCCACATTGGGTAAGTCTAATAGAAAGATTTGATTGATTTCTTAGCATAACTTTAAAATCACAGTTTATACTTATATCTATTTAAAGTATGGATTTGTTTTTTCTAGAACAGTTAGCCACAGAAATAATACACAGATTAGAAATATAGTTAACCCTTAAATGACATGGGTTTGAACTGTGCAGGTCCCCCTGTATGCAGATGTGTATATATGTGTTTGTGTGTGTATGTGTGCGTGTGTGCGTGTAAATTATGTATATAAATTATATTTGAATAATTTCATATATATAGTTCATATATACATATACACATATATAGTTCATATATACATATATATAGTTCATATATACAAAAAACTCCAGAATTTATTTCTAAAAAATTGTATTTACTCTTACATGTTTAAACCAGTCACCTTCAAAGTACTCTCCATTTGATGCAGTACACCTACTGAGAGACTTTTTCCACTGCTCGAAAAAACTTTTTATCTCATCAATTTTGATGCTGTATAGTGCTCCTGCCGTTTTTTGTTTCACTTCTTTCAATTTGACAAAACGTTTCCCTTTGAGGATTTTTTTTCATCCAGGGAAACAAAAAATGTCGTTTGGAGTGAGATCAGGTGAATAAGGAGGGTGGGGCATGGAGGCCATGACATTTTTGGTCAAAAACTGTTGGACACTCAGTGTGTTGTGGGTAGGTCCATTGTCATGGTGGAGAAACCAGTCATCTGTTTGCCATAACTCAGAACATTTCTTCTACAAATCATGACATAATGGTCCCAAAACTTACAGATAAAAACTTTGATTTGATCCAGAGGAACGAATTCTGCGTGTATTACAAAGGCCCCATCTTCCAAAAAATAATTCCAGTTTTCATTTCATAAAAATGAATTTTTGTGACAATTTGAAAAAACTCACAGTTGAACCACATAGCCTAGAAATTAAGAAAAAGGTATGTCTCAAATGCATAAAATATAGGTAGATGCTAGTCTATTTTCTTATTTACTATCATAAAGTATATACAAATCTATTATAAAAGTTGAAATTTATAAAAACTTACATGCACAAACACTTATAGACTATATATGGTACCATTTGCAGTTGAGATAAAAATAAACAAATGCAAAGACACAATATTAAATCATAACTGCATATGATTAACTGTAACACACATTGTACTACTGTAATAATATTGTAGCCACCTCCTGTTGCCGTTGTGTTGAGCTTAAGTGTTGGTAGTTTCTGTTTAAAATGTCCTGTGACACTAATCATCTCTATGTGAGCAATTCATCTCTTCAGTAAACAGCATATCACAGTTAAATATGATTTTTCATGTTTCTTATGCATTTTTCAGTATATTTAGTGCATAAACTCTGAGTAAAAACATGGGACCCACACGAAGTGCCACTAGTGATGCTGGCAGTGCTCCCAAGAAGCAGAGAGAAGTCATAACATTACAAGAAAAAGTTGAATTGCTTGATATATGCCATAGTTTAATGTCTGCAGTTGTGGTTGCCTATCATTTCGGACAGATGACATAAACAGAGGGCGTAAACTTATGGTATCAATAAAGATAGTTCAGTACTGTAAATGTATTTTCTCTTCCTTTTTTGTGAGGAGAAAGGATATCTGCCTAACTAATGCAGACAAAAGTGTCCTAGTCTGGAAAAAAAATGTCACAAAGGACATTTATTATTAAAAAAGAAAGCATCAAGATATAAAGTAGCAAGGGGTAGGTTAATTCTATTGTTTGGTGCAAATGCAGCTGGGTTTGTGAGCAGGACTGTCCTTATCTATAAAGCTGCTGAACACTGATCCTTGAAGAGAAAAAATAAATACCAGCTGCCAGTCTTTTGATTGTACAAGAGTGCCTGGACAATGAAAACACTTTTCCTAGATTGGTTCTATTGGTGCGTTGTCCTTGAAGTCAGGGAATACCTTACCAGTAAGGAATTGTCTTTTAAAGTTCTTTTGATATAAGAAACCCATGAATTAAACACTTAAGGCACTGAAGTGGTCTACTTTCCCCCAAGCTCAATGTCTGTTAATCAGCTCCTAGATCAGGGAGTCAGAAAGAGAGAATGTGGATTGCAGAATCATCTTAGATCTTGTCTAAGTGGCTGCCACAGAGCACCGAGAAGGACCTTTAAGACTTATTACACATGATACTCTACGGAAAAGATTGTCAGTGCTGTGGAAGAGAATCCCAATGAAGAGGACATGAAAATCTGGAAGAATTACCATTGAAGATGTCATCATTGGTGTAGAAAAAGCCACATAAGTCATCAAGCTGGAAACAATAAGTTCCTGCTGAAGAAATCTGCTTCCAGATGTTGTACATGACTTCATAGGATTTGCAATTGGGTCAATGAAGGAAATTATGAAAGAGATTGTGGATATGGGGGGAAATGGTAGGGAGTGAAGGGTTTCAAAATATGGTTCTTGGAGAAATTCAAGAGCCAATATATACCACAACAAATGAATTAACAGAAAATGACTTAATGGAGATGAGTGCTTCTAAACCAGTGCCAGAAGATGAGGAAGAAAACGTAGGAAAAGCAGTGCCAGGAAATGAATCGACATTAGACAATCTGGCAGAAGAATTCTGATTACTCAAAACTGCTTTCAATTTCTTTTACAACATGGAACCCCGTATGATTTGGACACTGAAACAAAAGTAAATGGTGGAAGAAGGACTGATACCTAATGGAAACATTCTCAAGAAATGAAAAAGAAAAAAAGACAGAAATTACAATGTATTTCCATAAAGTTACACTAAGTTTACCTGCCTCCCCTTTCATTTCTTCTGCCTCTGCTGCCCGAGACAGCAAGGCTAACCCCGCCTACTCCTCCTCCTCAACCTACTCAAAGTGAAGACGATGATGAAGAGTTTTATGATGTTCCATTTCCACATAATGAATAAATATATTTCTCTTCCCTGTGTTTTTCTTAATAAAAATTTTTCTCTAGCTTACTTTATTGTAATAACAGCATACAATACACAGGACACACAAAATATGTGTTAATTGACTGTTATTGGCAAGGTAATTCTTGTCAACAGTAGGCTATTCATAGTTAAGCTTTTGGGGAGCTAAAAGTCACACACAAATTTTCAACTGTGTGAGGAAAAATCAATGTTCCTAACACCTGTGTTGTTCAAGGGTCAACTGTAGTTGCTTTTCTTTTATTCCTTCCTTGAACTTTTCCTTGCTCTAGATCCTCCTAAATCTAGTTTTCAATCCCTCTTGGAGCATAGGAAATGAGAACTAATGAGGGTAAAGCAGGAGAGTTCTTACTTCACTGCTACTACTGCAAGCTGATATCACACTCCCTAAGTTTAGCACGAGTTTGAGTTAACTTATACTATTCTGGATAATTTGTCACCTGTACTCTCTCTTGCCTTAGCATTTATTCCACTTTATCCCCATTCAGTTAGACTGATAGATTCTCTCTGCTGAAGTCTTCTAAGTGCTTTGTGGCAGGCTCTTAGGATCTCATGATTCTATATTTCTCTCACTCTCTCCTTTCCTCCCTCTCTCCTTATCTCTTTTACCCTCTCTCTCCCCTCATGTGGCCCATATGTGATTCACAGAAACACACACACACACACACACACACACACACACACACACACACACACACACACTGTCCTGATAAATTCTGATAGTGCTTGCTATTCAAAGCAGCAATATCAGCTGTCAGTAGCTAGGTGGACTTTATGTTTCTCAGGCAAGAATCATGTCCCAGTCCATTGCAGGAGACATGTCAAGCTCTTCTGGTGTCCTTGGGGCTCTACTCACTTGGGAGACACCCCTATTGTCTTCTCTTTTTGGGAGAGTAAGGAATGGGACTCATGTCCCAGCTCTCTCTGAACTAATCTGCTCTAAAATGTGTCTATGGTTTCCAACTCATGCCCCTTTTATAGCCTTGGTATGGATGAAGAGTTAGAATTACATAACTAGGTTTCTAGGAACATGGTTTGTAAATTCTGCCTATAATCTTACATCCCATTTGGGGAGAAATATCTATTGGTTTTTTGTTTCAGCTGAAACATTCATTTTATCAGTCTATTGTTCTATTGCAAAATTACTACTTAGCATTAATAACAATGATATCTCAATTATATAAATTAATTAAAATGTAGGAATTCAGATGAACAGATTATATATGACATTCAAATAACTTAAGCAAAATTTTAAGTTCAATTGAAAATGGAAAATATTGCCAGGCTCGGTGGCTCAGCCTGTAATCCTGCGCCTTTGGGAGGCTGAGGTGAGTGGATTGCCTGAGCCCGCGGGTTCAAGACCCGCCTGGGCAGGCAAGACCTCATCTCTACAATAAATCAAAAAATTAGCTGGGCATGGTAGCGCGCGCCTGTAGTTCCAGCTACTTGGAAGGCTGAGGCGGAAGGATCGTTGGAGCCCAGCAGATTGAGGCTGAGGTGGCCAGGAGCGGCCACTGCACTCCAGTCTGGGCGACAGTGAGACTCCAACTCAAAAAAAAAAAAAAAAAAAAAGAAAAGAAAATGGAAAATATTATTGAGCTTCAGGAAACCAGAGACATGAATTTGAAACACAACTTGCCATCATTTAATGATTTCATAAGATAGGTTATCTGAAGTGTAACAAAGATAAAGAGGAAGAAAAGTGTCACATTTTGTGAATCTGTTTCCTCAAGCTAAATGCCATAGTGTATGAGGCTTCTGTACTTCATGACCATAAGATCACATATTAAAATGGAAATTTTCCAATTCACTTCTGTCTTTATATTTGTTAGACTGGCATGATGATATATGTCTTAACATATTTGTTGACTATTGTTTAGAAAGGGCCTGAAAGATAGAGAACTCTTGAACAGGACCTGCAAAAAAGAGTATTTTCACTGATTATTAGGAACCATCTCTTTAAGATACTTGTTAATTAGTATGTGAATTATTTAAATGATATGAATACCATAGCTAATAATGCAAAGATGAAAGTTTGCTAAGAAATTTGCTTATTTATAAAATGAGGATTCTACTAGTGGTTTTCTGGGTTTTAAGTATGCCTGTCACCCCTATTACTGCACATTGAACCTGGTAGGTGATTTTTTTCATCCCTCACTCGCTTCCCACCTCTACTGAGTCTTCAATGTCCATTAACCATTCTAAATGCCTTTGCAGACCCATAGCTTATCTTCATTTTGTAAATGAGAACATGCAGTATTTGGTTTCCTGTTCCTGTGTTACTTCAAATAGGATAATATCTCCAGTCCCATCCAAGTTCCTGCAAAAGACATTATTTTCACTCTTTGATGCATAGATTTCCAGTGCTATTGTTTCTTTGCCTCTTTCTGATAACTATGTTCCTGTCTTGCAACTAGGTTTCTTTTTAATGAGATTCCTTTTGCACTCCAGTTTTCCTATGATTGAATCATTTGCTTGAGAAGGTCTGAGTATTTGAACTTCCACTGATGACTTGATATAACCCGGTTAAACCTAGCTGTTAGACTTCATTTAATTTTTAGAAAACAGTATTGATGACATACTTGTTCCTTCTTGCCTGTGTAGCTATCTCCTGATTGCGGATCTACTTGTTGGAATTTCATGCTTATAGTACTGACCCTTGGATTTGCTTGCATAATTAAATTACTGGGTTTTTCCAAATATGTGAATTCCAGTATTGACAGATTCCAGGTTGGTCCATCCTAATTTAAACCAATCACTAATTATGAAAGATAATCCTCATTTATAATTTTATCTTTATATATTTTAATTATGTATGATATGTTTATTTGTGCTTATCTTTATTTTTGTGTATAAATATATATGTATATTTTATATCCAATATAGTATACATAGATGCACAGGATCTTTTTCTTGTATCTTAGCTTTGGACTTTTTATTTTTCTTCTGGCATTTTAAAATTCTTATTTTATTCAGACAGCCTGGATACTGTTTTACTGCTTGCCCTGACTCTTATACTTTAAGTATGACCAGATTCTAGCTTTTCCTTGGTTCTGACTCCTGTCCCAATTATTTACATTATCTATATATAAGGACCTTCTTTAGAACATGCAGCTGAATTCAGACCTGCGATTTCATCTTGAAATCGCTTCTGAGATGTTTTCTTGCATAATTCTATTTCTAAATCCATTGCTTAACCAAACCAATGATTTTTATCTCAGTAATCCTGAATTTTTTTCTTTACTTTATAGCCAAAAATAGCATGTTCCTAATGCTGATGTGGCCTGGCTTAATCTTACCTCTCTTGTGAAATTCTCCTTGACCATTGTAGACTTCATTTATTTTTACTGCTCCATACTCTTATACCACCAACTATCAAGCATGTTAGTGTTTAATTATTATTGTCCTGTAGTAGTTGCTATTATATATTCATCTTATAAACAATTTAAGAACAGTAATTGTGCTGTAACATTTAAATGAACTTAAGTAGATACTTAATATCTAAGGTTAATTAATTAACTAATCAAAGTACAGCCAGGCCAAAGACTGCAATATGTGATTTTTTAAAAAGATATTACTTTATTTTTTGAAAAATTCTAAGAAGAAATAAGTCCCACCTTTAAAAAATTTTTATTTTTTAAAGTTATTTTATTTTAAAGATGTGGGGTACAACTCAGGATTAGGTATACAAGTGGTCATAGTACAGGTAAAGTTTGGGCCTCCCTTTGGTCCCAACTTTGCCTGGTTTGATATCAGGTACCCTTATTGATATTGTCTTCCTCTCCACCCTCATCTCCACCCTGGTAGTATCCTGCTACTGCCAATCCCTTTCTTATACTATTATGGTAAATGTTCAGGGTCCGCTTATTAGTGAGAACATGTGATACTCTGTTCTTTGTTTCTGTGATAGATTACTGAGTATGATAGACTCTAACTCCATCCAAATTGCTGCAAAGTCCATATGTTTGTCCTTGTTTATGGCTGAGTAATATTCCAATATGTACATGTACCACATTTAAAAAATTCTGCCCATTTCAATGGGCAGCATGGTTAGTTCCATATCCACCTTAAAAAAAAAAAAACACACAACTTTTCTGTTTATCATGTGGTCAATTGGCCAGTTGTAGGATCCTCTTGGCAAATAAAATAGCAAAATTGTCATGGATCCTTATGAATCTCAATGAAATTGATGTTCTAATTTATCAAAATTGTTTTACTCTGTCAAAAGTACTATTTACAGTAACTTCCACTTGAATAATAAAAGAGAATGATTTTTCACATTACAAAAAAAATATTTTTTGAGAATATTTTGGTTGTTTTCCATATTTCTATAGATATAATGTGCATTTAAAATTGATATATATATATGTATATATATATGCTAAGTACTTTGCAAGCTTCTGGTTCAAATAATGCATATTATAAGAACTAAACACAAATAAAATAATGACAACATTAAAACAAAAACTAGGGCAGTTTCACTGAGTTAGGTAAAGGATATTTTCTCCCATATTTTAATAACCACATCTAATCTTATCTGCCTTACTTAAAGAATTTCTTTTCTTCTCTAGTACAGTTAGCTAATACTGTTTCTTATGCCTTGGCAGTCTTGATTATTAATGCAATCTTAAAGAATATTAATACAAACTTAAACTTAAAGAATTTCTTTTCTTCTCTAGTACAGTTAGCTAATACTGTTTCTTATACAGTGGCAGTCTTGACTATTAATGCAAACATATTTTTTAAAAATAAAATTCCTGTGTTATTTAGTCTAATAGACCAAGAATACCTTTCATATTGACTATATTTATTCTGAACTTCTAGCTCCTTCTTAAGTATATGAGATTTTTTTACTCTTACAGTAATTATTGTTACAGAACAAAACTGAAAATTTTGAGCAAGTTTATTTTCTCCTTTTAACACCATTAAAAAAAAATCTCACAGACAAGCTGATATGTTGATCAGATATATTTTGTCACCCTATTTCATCCAGAAGTAATGCATACAATAAGATAATTTTTCAAAAAAAAAAACCTTAAATGTACAAAATAGAGCTTGGCTAAAATTAATTAATATCTCTAAAGTGTTTTCATTCTTTGAGTAAAAAAAATTATTAAGCTTTTGGTATGTACTGAGGATATAGCAATGAATAAAGCAAACATGGTTTCTTCCTTTATATTTCATAATTCTAGCAGAGGAAAAAGACATACAATCACTTATTGCACATTTAATTATTTAAGTACAATTGGGATAAGTTGAACAAGGAGAAGTATAGAGTGCTATGAGTTAGAATAACAGGGGACTAAATTGTTTGCATATGAATATGCTTATATGTGGATATGTGTGTTACAAGAATGATTAGGTGGGTGTGCCAAATATATTACATTTAAGCAGAAAGTGTATATAGTAAACTGCTAGAATACAATGTATGTGCAAAAACCCTGAGGTGGGAAAAAGCATGATATTTTTAAGAAACTTAAAGAAGGCTAAGGAATCCAGAATGTGATAGCAAGGGAAAGAGTGGCAGAAGATGAGACTAATAGGGTAGGCAGGGGTTACTACATATATTTATTTATATGGAAGTATGGCACTATATTATAACTGTATATTTTCATCTTTGCCCTCTGAAATCCTCTCAGTTTTGACTTAGTTATAACCTAATCCTTTCAATAATGTATTAGCTGGTTTACTTTCATACACGAACTGTTTAATATTATGGATTTCCATAATTATTATATACTTGTTACTGATTTACTTATTCTGTTGTATTTTAAATATGTTTAAAATATACCAGATGTTTTATTGGACTAACATTGAATTTATAAGACTTTTTTCATTATTAAGTCTTTCTAATAATATATATTCATTCATTTATTTGGATCTTCTTTTACATCACTTGATAAAGTTTTATAATTTTCATTACAAGTGTATTGCATAATTTCATTGCGTTTGTTCCTAAACCACCTTAAACTTTTCTTGTGAAGTAAATGGAATTTGTTCCTATTAGACTTTCTAATAATTTTTCATGCCATATGTGATTCATATGAATTTTATATTTTGGGCTTGTATCTGGCAACCTAGTGGTAAAGATTTATAGGTAAACACTAACATAATCTTTAAAAAATCTTGCCCAGGTGCAGTGGCTTGTGCCTGTAATCCCAGATCTTTGAGAGGCTGAGGTGGATGAATTGCTTGAACCCAGGAGTTCTAGATTAGCCTGGGCAACATATTGAAAACTCATCTCTTAAAAAAAACTAGCCTGGTGTGTGTGTGTGTGGGGGGGTACTGCCTGTAGTCCCAGCTACTATGGAAGCTGAGGTGGAGGAATCACCTGAGCCAGGAGGTCGAGACAGCTGTGAGCCATGATTGTTGTGATCATGCTACTGTACTCCAGCCTGGGTGACAGAGTTAGACCCCAACTCAAGAAAGAAAAAAAACGAAAACACTTTAAAAAATTTAAATGAAAGAGGAAATAATGATACAATTTCCAGGAATTCTTTTGTTTGTTTGTTTAATCCCCAGAGAGTGAATTAAAGAATAGGAGAATAAAATTGGGAATATTTAGAGGTAGAGACATGGTGAAAACTTTCACTAAGAAGTTTCAATTTCAGCAAAAATGCTTTTACCTGAAGCAAAGATTTTTCTTCTAAGAATGGTTAGAATTGGGAGACAATTCTTCATAGATCGATTTCCCATGTTCCTATATATCTTGGGAGCAGAGACAATAACTGTCTTTGTGCCTGTCTTTGCAAGGATGCTTGTATAGTGAACAGACTAGGAAAATAGAGATCATGTCTCTCTCTGGAGCAAAGGGCAGGTTTGTTTATTGTATTAAAAAAAAGATAATGTGAAGCAAAAATCTATGTGAAGCAAAAATCAGGAGGGGTTACCATCCATTATGAAAAGAGTTGGGTTCCCTGACCTTGTCCTCTCCTGTAACACATCCACTGCATGTATAGCATCTCCTGGCCTTTTGCATATCCTTCTGTGGAGTTGGGGTTTAAGGAGCACCACAAATAATAATGCTATTCTGTGAGTAACAAGTTGTTTTTTGTTTCTGGCACAAGAGTTCATATACTTTACCTGAATCCATATAACTAGCAGGGTAAATGCTGAAGCCCTTCACAGTTCTTAACAGTTTCGGCAATGAGGAAAGGATGTTGACAGAGGCACGACTCTTGGAGAAAGAAGGATAAGGATCTCATAGCTGATTAGTGGGATCTGAGATAAGTCCACTGGCATTGATAGCAAACTTGTTGACCAAATTGTGTAGTAAACAAAGCAATAAATGTTTCTCTACTTTACTGCCTGTTAATGAGAAAGAATTGGGTAGGTAGTTGCAGGCTGAGAACCAGGGTATAGATTTAAAGACCAACTGTATAAATGGTTGCTATTAACTCTCTTCTAGGCAGGGAGATTGACAGTCTGACAGCAGTTCAAGTTTACATGATTGTAACAATCAGTACTTAGATTTATTTGAGTTGCAGGGTAGGGAGAGGAGGAGAGAAACAAGTCTGCATTTTCTTTCAGACAACAATATCAGAGATGCATACCTACACTGGGCATGAGAAGGAAATTCATGACTATTATGTCAGAAACCAGGTAAATAATGAGAACTTTGGCTGGTTTTCTTGGGAAATGAAAGAGGTGGGTCATATAATGCTGGTTACAGAAGAATGGCTACAGCTGGGCCATCTTTTTGCTTAGACCCTCCTACTGTCAGGCCAAGTTTGAATTCATTTGGGGATGACAATAAAGGTCATGGAACTTTCTGCAGTGAATTCTGCTACAAGATAATTTGGACCTTCTAATAGAGATTCTTTGAATAATATAAAATCAAGGGGGAAACCACAGATGAGGCATTGATTAATATTGGGTTTTTACTGCCCCAGACAAGTGACCCATTGGAGAATTAAGAAGCCAACCAAAGAATTTTAGGTAAATTATCGTGGTCAGCCTGCAGCCCTGGAAAAGTCCTTTAGCCTGTCTATTTAAACCAGGCACAAACTTAATAAATGTTATCTTGATAGTATGGCAGCAGATAACTCTCTAAAGTAAGGTTTTGATGTTACTGTTCCAACTTGATTAGCTCATTCTAGACATACCATTGTATCCCTTGAACCTAATCCATGTTACATATTTAGCTTTATGAATTATTTACAATCAGACAGTCATGTACTTTTTACCAAAGCTACTCAATAGCTAGCTGACAGTCAAGGTATCTGATAGACCTTTCACATTTCCTGTAATCCAGAGGCATCTGGTATGGTGCACATATATTAGTAAGGTGGTTCATTCACTGAATATGGCTATCTGCAGAAAGAGGTAATATCCTCTCAGCCTCTATGTGGATAGTAGTCAGGATAAAAGGGTTAAAATTTTATATAAACTTATCTTGAAAATTTAGAATTCCACCATGACCATTTCTGAGCATAATGCATTATTTTTTCTTCTTACAGAAACCTCAGGCCAGCCTGATTAGTCCACCCTCCACATGGCAGTCCAGCTAAGTAGGGGCCTCAGGAATACATACTTCATTCTTATTTAGTCACTTGGATATTCTTATTGACTTGACATGGTCCCAGATTGTAAGAATAATAATCATTTTGTTGAATACGCTGCTTTCCAAGTCTTCCTACAGTGGTCCAAATGGCCCACTAATGTGGGGGACATAATGGGTCTCTATCAATTTTATAAAACTGTTCTTTTCCTCCTTACTTCTCACCCTTTTCAGAAAAAGGTCTGGCCATGAATAGGGGATGATTGGGGGAAAAGTTGAAGTTATAATTACTTCAATGGAATGTACTTGGTAGTTAAGATGAGGGAGTGAAATAGTGAAATTAATGATCTTTCAGAATTTCCCTTGGAGGCTTTCTCATAAAGAACACATCTTGGTGTGGCTCTCCCAAAATGTGGCAAGTACCTTGAATCTAATTTACTGCTGTCTTGCCATCCATTCTTCATCAGATGGCTCTTCTCATTAGTTGATAATCATTGGTTTTAACCTTAAGGAGAAGTTTATCTCAAGCAGAAGGTATAGTCCTAAGTTCCTTCATCTCTTACACAAAAAGACTATTAACACCTTTGGATATCTTCCTTACTTCCATTTCTATAACCATCACCCAGTCATTCCATGAGATGGATGAATGCCACCTTGTGAGTGGCATGGACAAACAGATCAAATTGGACTCACTGTCCTCAAGTAGCCCCTCTAAAAACAGGTATAATCTCAATTATCCTAAGTGAACTGAGCACCCTAAAGCTAACTAGCTAGCCTGAAGGCCATGTTGGAGACACTGCTAACTTGTGTCTTCCAACTGACATAGGTCCTTTTTGGAGGCCCAAGCCATTGTAAACAATACAGTCTTTCTAGGGATACCATGTGAACTCTTAAGACTATGTGTTTTGTATCCAAGCCACACATTATTTTGCTTCTTTACCAAGAACTGAGTAACTTGAACCATAGGGATGGTCATAAGAGACCTTTGAATGTGTAAACAAACACCACTAGTAGATTATCTAGGTCTCAGATGATTTTGAAGATTTCTATAAAGTGAGGCTACACTTGGTTGTGAGGGTGAGTTTCTTGGAGGGATAATTGACTTACTGTTTGTGTGCCCAAAGGAATTATTCCTATAGTGAGAACCAAATTAGAATATAATTGGTAATACATTCATTTCCAAATTTAGCTTAAAAGATTAATGGCATCATTACAGTCTTCTTTAGCCTCAACTCACTGGCTGGGGTTTCATGGATGATAGGATTGCCTTCAACTGCCTCCTTGTAGTCCAAGGAAGAAATTGCTCATTCTTCCTTCTCTACCTGAGCTACTGCCTCAGACCAAGTGGAAAGATTAACAAAGAAACTTAAGAAGAATGTCACATGGCTTTGTAAGGTAGACCTTTATGATTTGGAGAATTCGCTGGATTGAAGAACCTGGCAGCATGATTGAGGTATATGAGGCTGGTACCATTCTTCTGCTCTGAGTCCTGTTGATGGTAGCCTTAAGTAAAGACATGTATGAGGCAAAGCGAATGAATTTCTTTCCAACATCTGTTGGTTAGATTAATCATAGTAAATAGTAACATAGCATACTTAGGGGAAAATTTGTGAGAGAAAGGATGATGTCAAAGCAAGGGGTGGATGTTGTTGGTGAGCATTCTCAATTGGTCCTGCTATCAGATTATCAGAAGAAGAGAAAGAGCATGAAGAAAAAAAATACTGAAGAAATAATGGCTGAATAACTTTCCAAACTTGACAAAAGACATAAACTTATACACTCAAGGAGCACAGTGTTCTCAAACAGGATAAATGCAAAAATAAACACAAAATCCACATCCAGAAATATTATAACCAAGCCTCTGAAAACTAAAGACAAAGAAAACATTCTGATAGTAGTCAGGGAAAAATGATATATTTCTATCGGGATCAATGATCCAAATGATTGCAGATTTATCATCAGAAAGAGAGAAAGTTTGTAAAGGAAGAAACAAAATTGTCCATATTCACAGATGAAATGATTGTCTACATAGAAAATTCCATGGAATCTACCCCAAAATTTTGGAAATAATAAGGAAGTTTAGCAAAGTTGCAGGATATAGACCTTCACATAAATCAATCATATTTTTCTATATAAGCATTAAAAATTGGAAACAGCTTTTAAAAATACAATTTATAATAACTATAGCAAACTCGGTATAAACTTAACAGGTGGAAGATCTGTATTTTAAAAATGACAAAACTTGGTGGAATAAATGATTTGTAATGAAAGATGACCTAAATAGATGAAGATACATAGTTTCCATGAACTGGAAAAATCCTTACAGTTAAGATACTATTCTCTCCATATTGATCCATAGATTTAATGCAATTTCAATCATAGTCCCGGAAGGAATGTTGTAGATACAGGAAAACCAATTCTAAAAGTTGTATAGGAAGGTAAAGGGAGCAGAATAGTAAAGCAGTTTTTAAAAAGAAGAGCAAAGTTGGGAGACTCATACCATCCAATTTTAAGAATTACTCTAAGGCTATAGCATCAAGAAAGTGTGATATTTTTACTTTTCTACATTTTGTATTTTTGATGTCATAATTTGCATCATGTTTGTAATGTGTATACCTTGACAATTTATAGTAGCTATTGTTATTATTAATAAGTTTGTCTTTTAATCATTATATTAGAAATAAAATTGCTTTACATGCCAAAAAAAAAAAAAGTATGGTATTGACAAAGGAATAAACAATACAAAGCACTGAATGTTTGTTTCCCTCACCCCAACACTCATATGTTTAAAATTTAATCTCCGATACAATGATATTAGAAGGTTGGGCCTTTGGGGGGAAATTGGTTCATGAGGATGAAGCCCTCATGAATGAGATTAGTTCCCTTATAAAATGGACCTCAGAGAGCTCTCTCATTCTCTTCCATCAAATGAGATTACAAGGACAGTAAAATAGTCTGCAACCCAGAAAAAGGCCTTCACTAGACCCAAGCATGCTGGCACCCTGATCTTAGACTCCCAGCTTCCAGAACTGTGAGAAATAAATTTATATTGTATATAAGCCACTCTGTCTCTGATGCTTTGTTATAGCAGCCTGAATAGACTAAAACAAATATCTAGATCAATGAAACACACTAGAAAGTCCAGAAAAATAGTACAAACAAATAAAACCTATTGATTTTTGAAAAAGATGCAAAGACAATTTAATGGAGAATATACCTTATCTGTGTTTTTTATAAAAAATAGTGTGATGTTGGAATAATTTAACATCCATGTGCCCCAAAAAAGGAACTTTGAATTAAATATCACATCTTATAGCAACTTCCCAAAATGGACTATAGCTCTTAATATAAAATATGAAGCTACAGAACTTTAGAAGAAAATATAAGATAAAATCTTTGTGGCCTTTGGGCAAAGAGTTTTAAAATTTGTTGCCAAAAGCATAATTCATAACAGAAAAAATGATAAATTTCAGTTCATCAAAATTTAAACTTTTGCTCAACGAAAGACGATATTAGAAGAATATAAAGACAAGCTACAGATGAGAAGAGAAAATATTTGCAAATTATATGTTCAACAGTCTTCTATCTAGAATATATAAAGAACTCTCAAAACTCAAAGATAAGAAACAACCTAATTAAAAACAAGCAAAATATTTGAACAAACACTTTGCCAGAGAAGAAATGTGGATGTCAGATATACACAAAAAAACTTATCCACAATAGTCATCAGATAAATTAATACCATAAGGAGGTATCACTACATAGAATGGCTCAAAAACAACTGATAATACCAAGTGCTAGTAAAGATCCAGAGTAACTGCAACTCTCACGTATTGCTGCTGGGAATGCAAAAGGGTACAGCTATTCTGGGAAGCAGTATGGCAGTATCTAATCAAGTTGAACATGCACTTACCATATAACCAGCAATATCACTTCTAGGTATTTACTTTAGCGAAATAAAAACAGATGTTTACACAAAAACCTATATGAAAATACTAATCGCAGTTATATTTATAATTGCCAAACACTGGAAACCAAAATGTCCTTCAAAAGGTGAATGCATAAGCAAACTTGTACTTTTCTACAGTGGATTCAGCTATAAAAAGAAAATGAATTACTGATACATGCAATGACAGATAAATCTCAAAGGCATTATTCTAAGTGAACAAAGACAATGTTAAAAGGTTATAAGCCTTGTTTTCACTTACATGACATTTTGGAAAAGGCAAAACTGACAGCAGAGAGCAGATTAGTGGTTGCCAGGTGTTAGAGAAATGACACGGGTATGACTACAAAGGTGTATCACAAGGGAGTATTTTGGTAAATTTTATTTAGCATAGTTTTAGTACAAGTGAATTATATCACAGACTATTCTTCTGAAAATTGCTCATAAAATATAGCACATATGATGAGAGACAATGTGTATATGTGTGTAACAGAAATAGGAATAGTTTTTATGAAGAGTGTTATAAATAATAAAAAATAATCATATTTAATTTTATTTTTGAGAATGTATATTAATATTTACATTGTACCTATTTATGCTCCTTAATTATTCTAGATTTAATGTAATGATAAGTTGAGTTTAAATTCCTAAGTCTACTCTGAACGAATGTTGCAGTGAGGCCCTGGCAGGGGAGGTGGTGTTGAAGGCAGTGACTGGGAAATTTTAAGCTCATAGTCATGATAATACATGTTAATGTCTCTGATTTTCCATAGATACCCCATCACAGAGGGTACAGTTTATTCTTGGAACTGAGGATGATGACGAGGAACACATTCCTCATGACCTTTTCACAGAACTGGATGAAATTTGCTGGCGTGAAGGTGAGGATGCTGAATGGCGAGAAACAGCCAGGTAAGGACTTTTGTTAAAGGGTGAAGGTATACTAAATAATTTTCCTGTCATTAGAAAAAGAGATTTTTGATGCAATGATCTTGCAAACATCCATGATTCCTGCTGATTTCAGAAGTTGCTCATCTGGCCCAGGCATATCCTATAATGGGATATGGGTCAGAATGAAATCTGAAGGCAGTAATTATAGTAAGCCATGACGCAGAGCCACCAACAGCTGTAGTCTTAAAGATAAACAGTAACATAATTTGTGTGTCATCAACAAAACAATAAAAATCTAAAAGTAATTTATTTCTACCTTTTTAGCTGCTGACTTGCACCCAAATTTACTGATATTGTGTGGTAACTTGAGTACGAGGCTTTTTTTTTTTTTTTTTTTTAAAGAAAGAGCAAACATTGTAATAAAGGTTTTATGTAGAGTCCTGGATTTCATTTACTCTTTGGTGAGGATAACAATATTTTATAATGTGCTTCTAGGGCATGTGGACATTTCAACATGGTGGTTTTTCAAAATATCTTTAAAAATTATTTTTTTATCATTTGTGATAAATATTTTTCTATTGCTATATAATGATAGATTTCTAGTAAAAGTTATGAATTAAATTGCATGTTTACTTTTCACTCATTCATTCTCATTTGCTATTTAGTTATCAAACAATTATAGGGTATCCATTATGTGCCAGGTGCAATGGATATAGAACAACAGCAAAAAGCATAGAGCTTGCCTTTAAGAATTTTTCTCCAATTTAAACAAATAAGCAAAGTTATAAATGCTGAATAATGATTGCTGTGATATAAGTGTGCACAAGGAACTGTGGGTACATTTATCAACTGCTTCCTGAATTTTTAACTTGAATACAAATGACCTGGGGTGTTGTTAACAGTAGGTTTGATAGATCTCAGGCACACTGCATTCTAACAAGCTTCAGTTGATGTCATATCAAATGTTTTTGTTTGAGGACTATACTTTGCATAGCAAGTGTCTAAACACAAGGATGAAAGAGAGGGGATCAGGATAGCTTCCCCAGAGACGGTGATTCTTGAGCTGACTCTTGTCAGTTGAGTTGGAGTTAGCTAGGAAGAAAAGCAGAATGGGCAGTATTCTAGCCAGAGAGCAGGAATTTCTTTTTTTTTTTTTGAGTTGGAGTCTCACTCTGTCACCCAGACTGGAGTGCAGTGGCCGCTCCCGGCCACCCGCAGCCTCGACCTGCTGGGCTCCCGCGATCCTTCTGCCTCAGCCTTCCAAGTAGCTGGAACTAAAGGTGTGTGCTACCATTCCCGGCTGAGTTTTTGATTTTTTTGTAGAGCTGAGGTCTCACCAAGTTGCCCAGGTGGGTCTCGAACCTGTGGGCTCAGGCAATCCACTCACCTCAGCCTCCCAAAGCGAGGAATTTCTTAAACACATCATTGTCACAGGTTTTACTCTGTTGTTAGGCTATCCCTTCCATGGCCAGATAGCTCTATTAGAAATTCTTTCTATCCACAAGGTTAGCTGCATAATGAACAGTTGTATACCTATAACCCTGAATTGTATTCCACACCTTTAAAATAAAATAATAAATTTTTTAAAAGAAATAAACTTTTATCAAATATATTTGTTAGTGGTCCTCAGATTGCAAAAGCTATCTGAAAGCTACAGTCCTTCACTGGACCACGTTAAACTTGTGGCTGTATTTATCTCCCCAGAGTATATCTTCTCTGAGTGTGGAATTAAATGTTCAATCATGATAATGGATATTGTGAGTTAAGTGCTGAATTATGATAATGAATATTGTTAATAACAATAACCCAGTCAATTATTGTTTGATATGATTTGAGTAGTCTTATAGCTCTTCTTTCTTTAAAAAAATGCTAAAAGTAAATAGAAGAATACCAAAATAGCTATCATCTGCTTCTACCCTATAACATTTAAAAAAACTACTAATTGCCAATATTTAAAATTCAAAAAGTACCCTGAATTGTACCCCACATCTTTAAAATAAAAAATAAAGAAAAAATTAAATTTAATTTAAAAAGCATAGTAGAAATGTGAAAGCATTTCTCGACATTTATTTACAATACCTCTTTTCAGTGGTAAACTCTGTTAACAGTTTTTTGTGCATTGTGCCAAAAAAAATTTGAATACCTGAAACTGTATGTAGTTTATGCCTCTTTTAACTTGCAAAACAGGGATTATATAATATAGAGTGTTCATACCTTACCTTTTTCACTTAATATATTTGGATCATCCACCATGACCAAGCAGGCTTCATCCCCAGGGTGCAAGGCTGATTCAACATTTGCAAGACCATAAATGTAATTAAATACATCAACAGATGTAAAGACAAAAACCACATGATTATATAATTAGATATGGAAAAAGTTTTTGATAAAATCTAGCACCTCTTCTTGATAAAAACCCTCGAACATCTAG
>NW_007244979.1:0-1604 GCF_000164805.1 Carlito syrichta
GACTGGGATTTCTTTAAGCCAGGTACCATGCTGGTTTTCTCTAAAGGACTTACTGGCTCCATGAAGTCAACCTTAATGCATTAAAATGGTCTGGTCATATCTGATTCAATGTACATCATTCTCAAAACTGACATTCAGGTCAAAGTCTTGGTAATATAACCAATGTTTCCAATCATGTCCTGCTACAAGGATAACATTCTTATTGAATTTATGTAACTAACCATATTGCTATGAAAATCAGAATGTTCAATAAGAGTTATTGAATATTGGAAGACTCAGATAGGGAGAAAAAGATAATCATTTCAAATCTGTTTCCAAAATATAATTTACCAGATTGCTGGAAGCTATATTACTTAAATAAAAAAAGAGAAAAAATACTCTTTAAGACTGGAAAACAAAACATTAAAGAACCAGCAATAGTTGTCATAAAAATTATAATTTTATATTTGTGATTCAATCAATTTCTTATTAGAGATTTGAAATTCTTATCAAGTTCAGTGATGTGACTTTCAAGTTCTCAGAACCTGTCCTTGTCAGTGTCTTTTCCATGAATCTCTTTGAAGATATACCAATTTTGTCTGTAGTTGATTTCAAGAAAACATCAGAGAAAGCAATAACTTATGCAAATGAAAAAAGATTTAAAATGGCCAGGGTCAGAGACCTGAAGAGAGTTCATTATAATGCAATTGACAAGAAAATTTGATTATTTCTGTGATTTATAACACTTTAAAGATAATAACTCAAATTATGACTGATAACATTATACCAGGACATATCAGATTTCTAGAAATTGTGTGCAATTTTCTTATACTTATATTAATAACATATACCTAACAAATATAACATATTTATAGCAAATATAACAAAAATTCTATGTTTAGGATCACTTCTTATTTGACAGTGTTTCACATTAATTTAACATATCAAATAAGCCTAGTTTAACATCTTTGCTTTCTAAGGATAGAAAACAAATCTTTTGAGATTTTCTAGGTCCCTCAGGAAAATCAAAATTGGTTTGAGTTCCAAAGCAGTATATTTATAATTTAGTTTTGATAACTTGTCAAAAATACCAAAATATTTAAAATTCTTGATTAAATAGGATCACAGATCACTCTAAAACATTATTCAGGTATCTATTTAACTAAATGACAAAAATTTAAAAGACCAATACAGAAAGTTATGTCTTTTTTTAATGTTAAGTTTAATATTAAGTTTTCTTAAGTAATCAAAGACCCTGATAAGACAAAATGAAACACAGGAAATTATTTTAAGAAGACTGTGACTCTTTTTCTCCCAGGCAGAATATTCAACAGGTAATGAAAACCCTTGTATAATAATCCAAGAAAACTTTGTTCTTTTAACAGAAAAATAACAAAATTCTTGCTTTCTTATTCTCTCTTTACAACTTTCTGTATCCATTTTTTATCCATTTAATTTTTGACTCTTTTTAAATTATAAATCAATCTTTAACCTCTAAACTAGGACAAAATTGCTGTTTTTTTCTTAACAGAAGTGTATCTTTTTATGTCTTAAAAAATTTTCCTGCCAAAAAATCTTACATTCCTTATATTCTGTGCATACAGTTTCATTTTTTATTATTTCTA
>NW_007244980.1:0-879 GCF_000164805.1 Carlito syrichta
CAGACATAAAAAGATACACTTCTGTTAAGAAAAAAAGAGCAATTTTGTCCTAGTTTAGAGGTTAAAGATTGATTTATAATTTAAAAAGAGTCAAAAATTAAATGGATAAAAAATGGATACAGAAAGTTGTAAAGAGAGAATAAGAAAGCAAGAATTTTGTTATTTTTCTGTTAAAAGAACAAAGTTTTCTTGGATTATTATACAAGGGTCTTCATTACCTGTTGAATATTCTGCCTAGGAGAAAAAGAGTCACAGTCTTCTCAAAATAATTTCCTGTGTTTCATTTTGTCTTATCAGGGTCTTTGATTACTTAAGAAAACTTAATATTAAACTTAACATTAAAAAAAGACATAACTTTCTGTATTGGTCTTTTAAATTTTTGTCATTTAGTTAAATAGATACCTGAATAATGTTTTAGAGTGATCTGTGATCCTATTTAATCAAGGATTTTAAATATTTTGGTATTTTTGACGTTATCAAAACTAAATTATAAATATACTGCTTTGGAACTCAAACCAATTTTGATTTTCCTGAGGGACCTAGAAAATCTCAAAAGATTTGTTTTCTATCCTTAGAAAGCAAAGATGTTAAACTAGGCTTATTTGATATGTTAAATTACATGTGAAACACTGTCAAATAAGAAGTGATCCTAAACATAGAATTTTTGTTATATTTGCTATAAATATGTTATATTTGTAGGTATATGTTATTAATATAAGTATTAAGAAAATTGCACACAATTTCTAGAAATCTGATATGTCCTGGTATAATGTTATCAGTCATAATTTGAGTTATTATCTTTAAAGTGTTATAAATCACAGAAATAATCAAATTTTCTTGTCAATTGCATTATAATGAACTCTCTTCAGGTCTCTGACC
>NW_007244981.1:0-1079 GCF_000164805.1 Carlito syrichta
TATTGAATTATTATAATTATTTTTTGTTTTGAGCTGGAGTCTCACTCTGTTGCCCGGACTGGAGTGCAGTGGCACGCTCCCGGATACTGCAGCCTTGACCTGCTGGGATCCAGTGATTCTTCCGTCTCACCCTTCCAAGTACCTGGAACTACAGGCGCACGCTACCACGGCCGGCTAATTTTTTTGATTTATTGTAGAGACGAAGTCAGGTGTGAGACTCCAACTCAAAAATAAAAAAAAAACCAAAAAAAAAAAAAAACTCATGTGAGATGCTCTCAAACATTGCAGGCTCTCCTGTCTTGTACAAGGGTCAGCTCGTGTAATAACTTATATTTTAGTTGTTGCCTTAGAAGAATAGAGTTATTTAGCCCCATATCCAATTTTTGTTTCCACAAGGTTGTTGAACCCGGGACTCTAATGAGAGAGATATAGAGACCACAAAGAGCCAGCTCCGATGCAATCACACGAGGGTCTTTATTCAGGCTCGAGTCTGGGCTCACGCCCGAAGCAGCAGCTTCAGGGACCAGAGCCCCGATTCACAATGGCAAGCAGTTTTTATGCACAATTACAGAGGGAGGGGAAAGAACTCCAAACTTGATTTTACATGATTGGGTAATTTCTCCTAATGGGTACGGGAATACCTGGTATTGGTGGGTGCTGCCCGTGATTGACAGAAACCCACGTAATGGGTCGAGTGAAATGTTAGATAAGTTAGGTCCATACAATCTCGGTTTATGAAGTAACCTGGGCCGGCAGACAAAGGGTTACATTAGCCCTTTTAGTTTACCGATCCAGCCCAAGGCTTACTTAGGAAAGCTTGTTTGCTTAACTTTTGCATAGTCATTATGGGACAACAAAAGCCAAACTTAACAAAGTTTTAAATATGAATGCTGCGAACGCATACAGTGAATGTGGGGTAGAAAATCATATACTAATTCTGGGAATTTTATAATAGCAAGCTTATAATAGCAAGGCAGTTACTTTTATAAACGTCTTTGTTCCCTGCAGGTTTACATAGCCACTGCTGTAAATTATCACTGAGATATAAACCGGTGATAAAGCCCAACTAGAGAGGAGGT
>NW_007244982.1:0-1119 GCF_000164805.1 Carlito syrichta
GGAGGTGAGATCCCAAATAGAATGTGCAATAAAAAGCAAAATCATTAAATTAATACAATACACCTAATCTACAAAAGTTATCAAAATTATGAGTGTAAATTACCAGGATCAGTTCCAAGATTTCCATGTGGCAGGGAGAGTGCATGCTTTGCTTACAGTTTGGGGTCAAAAGGTCAGTTGTTCACGACTTTAAGAATACCACTTTGAAATGCACATGGTAGTGTCTGTTCAGCAAACTCCACATCCCTTTTGTTTTCTTTGTATTTCTTTTTTTAGCTACTAGCGAGCCTCTGGGGAAGCAATATATACAATTAAATATGATCCATCCTGAATATATTTGAATTTTAGAGACAACTGTGATATTTTTAAAAACTCATCTTCCTACTGCTTATTCATTTATTTAATGCCAATTAATATCCCCTTGATGTGTTATTTTTTCATTCTCAGCTGAGGACGGGCTCAGTAGCGCCGCCTGTCATCCCAGCAGTTTGGGAGGCCAAGGCGACTGGACTGCCTCTGCCTGAGGGTTTGAGAACACCCCAGGCAAATTGGCGTGACCTGCTCTCTACAATAAAATTTAAAAATTAGCCAGGGGTGCTAGGGCACCTGCAGTTCTGGGTACCTTGAAGTCTGAGGCAGCAGGATCACCATAGCTCAGCAGGTTGACACGGGGTGTCCATGAGAGTGCCACTGTACTGCAGCCTGGGCTACAGAAAAGGACTCCAACTCAAAACAATAAATTCTCAGCCGGGCTTGGTGCCTCAGCCTGTAATCCCGCGCCTCTGGGAGTCTGCGGTGAGTGGTTTGCCTGAGCCTGCGGGTTCGAGACCCACCTGGGCAGGCGAGACCTCATCTATACAATAAAATCAAAAAATTAGCCAGGCTTGGTAGCGCGCACCTGTAATTCCGGCTACTCGGAAGACTGAGGCCGAAGAATCGCTGGAGCCCAGCAGATCGAGGCTGCGGTGGCCGGGAGCGGCCACTGCACTCCAGTCTGGGCGACAGAGTGAGACTCCAATTCAAAAAAAAAAAAAAAAAATTAAAATTGGATTGTGGTGATTATTGCACAATTTCGTAAATAGACTAGAAGCTAAAGTTTTAATAATTTAGATGAAAGAG
>NW_007244983.1:0-1130 GCF_000164805.1 Carlito syrichta
CCTGCTGGGATCCAGTGATTCTTCCGTCTCACCCTTCCAAGTACCTGGAACTACAGGCGCACGCTACCACGGCCGGCTAATTTTTTTGATTTATTGTAGAGACGAAGTCAGGTGTGAGACTCCAACTCAAAAATAAAAAAAAAACCAAAAAAAAATAAAAACTCATGTGAGATGCTCTCAAACATTGCAGGCTCTCCTGTCTTGTACAAGGGTCAGCTCGTGTAATAACTTATATTTTAGTTGTTGCCTTAGAAAAATAGAGTTATTTAGCCCCATATCCAATTTTTGTTTCCACAAGGTAAGAGGGAAAATGGAAGGTTTTGGTACCGGTATCTTCAAAACTTATTGCCCTACACGCAATTTTATTTCATTCATATTCAGAATGATAGAACTCAGTCAATAAAAAAAGAAACTAATCGAAAAACTTGAGAAAACTGAATTTGAAAGGAAGACACAGAGCTGTGCTGACTCACAATTGAGCAGTATTAAAACCATAGAGACAGCTGTTGGTCAGTGATAAAACTCAGTGGAAGCTGACATCAGGAGCAAAGAAACAGAAAACAAACTACATTATGTAACAGTAATAAAACATAATTCTGAAAAGATAGCATTGGTAGAAATCATTGGATAAAATCTATCATGCTCTAAATAGAAAGAAATAGTCTTTTCCCCGTTTGCTAACCATGGAAGACATGTCTGTCTAGGCAGTAGATTTAAAAAACACACAATTATTTGCTAATGTTCACACGAGCTTCCTCAAAATGAACTATTCAGTGTGAAATTTCATGATGGGCACTTTGGAAAGTGGCATGGCATAGCAACACAAGGCCTTACTAAAGTTAACCTTACACTTAATTAGCAAAATGCAATAAATTCTTAAGTTCATTTACAGTGAAAATAATCTGAAAAGAAGGGATATAACCGAAGACACATTTGATGACGTAAATGCCCCAAATGATGTGTGCCTTGTGTTTTCCATATTTTGAAAGTGCTTTAAAAAGTCTAGTAGCATGCCCATACCATACAATTCTTTCATCTAAATTATTAAAACTTTAGCTTCTAGTCTATTTACGAAATTGTGCAATAATCACCACAATCCAATTTTAATTTTTTTTTTTTTTTTTGAATTG
>NW_007244983.1:2674-3752 GCF_000164805.1 Carlito syrichta
TATCTATAATAAATGATTGAGAGCAGCAGGAAACTGGGGAAGGTAGTGGGGCAGGTAGGTGTGATTTACAGTAGTAGAAATGGGGAAGGGTGGGACAACTCATCAATAAGCGTACCTGCACAATAAGTATTTGTGTATCTAACTCTGAATTGCACCCCACAATGTTGAAATAAAAACAAAATTAAGTTAAAAAGTAGTTAGCCAGGCTCGGTGGCTCAGCCTGTAATCCCACACCTTTGGGAGGCTGAGGTGAGTGGATTGCCTGAGCCCGCAGGTTCGAGACCCGCCTGGGCAGCGAGACCTCATCTCTACAATAAAATCAAAAAATTAGCCAGGCTTGGTAGCGCGCACCTGTAATTCCGGCTACTCGGAAGGCTGAGGCAGAAGGATCGCCCGAGCCCAGAAGGTCGAGGCTGCGGTGGCCGGGAGCAGACACTGCACACCAGTCTGGGCGACAGTGAGACTCCAACTCAAAAAAAAAAAAAAAAAAGTTGAAATTTAGTATGGCAAGTTCCCTGGTTCTCTGAGATCTTACAACTTTTAAAAATACACTGACAAAGCTGGGCTCGGTGGCTCAGCCTATAATCCCGCGCTTTTGGACCCGTGGGTTTGAGACCCTCCTGGAAAACTTGACAAGACCTCACATCTACAATAAATAAAAAAAAAAAAATCAGCCGGCGTGGTAGCGTGCGCCTATAGTTCCAGCTACTTGGAAGGCTGAGGCGGAAGGATCGCTGGAGCTCAGCAGTCGAGGCTGCGGTGGCCGGGAGCGGCCACTGCACTCCAGTCTGGGCGACAGAGTGAGACTCCAACTCAAAAATAAAAATAAAAAGAAATAAAGAAATAAAAATACACTAAAAAAACATTGAAGTAAGAACATGCTTATAAATATAAAAACAGGAAATTGACTTTTTATGCAACAAAAATGCGAATTGATAGTCTTTACATAGTCAGGATTGTGTTTGATATGTGGCTCAGCCTGTAATCCCGTGCCTTTGGGAGGCTGAAGTGAATTGGATTGCCCTGAGCCCGCGGGTTCGAGACCCGCCTGGGCAGGCGAGACCTCATCTCTTACAAT
>NW_007244984.1:0-1135 GCF_000164805.1 Carlito syrichta
AAATCCATGAGCATAGAAATATATCAAACATGAAATGCAGTTATTTCTAGGCAGAGTTATTATTCAAGATGCATAAAAGCCACATAAAAGCAAAATTTTTGACACACACATATGTATATTTTTCATGGCTCTATTATTTCTTACACTAGAAAGGGGACATCGGATACCCTATTATATTTATTCTAAGTTCACATTAACATATTATAAACAGTTTGACAGGTTTTCACTTGCATATCAAGTGTGAGCTTTTTTTTTGAGTTGGAGTCTCACTCTGTCGCCCTCCGGCGATCCTTCCGCCTCAGCCTTCCGAGTAGCCGGAATTACAGGCTCGTGCTACCACGCCCGGCTGATTTTTTTGATTTTTATTGTAGAGATGAGGTCTCGCCTGCCCAGGCGGGTCTCGAACCCGCGGGCTCAGGCAATCCACTCACCTCAGCCTCCCAAAGGCACGGGATTACAGGCTGAGCCACATATCAAACACAATCCTGACTATGTAAAGACTCTCAATTCGCATTTTTGTTGCATAAAAAGTCAATTTCCTGTTTTTATATTTATAAGCATGTTCTTACTTCAATGTTTTTTTAGTGTATTTTTATTTCTTTATTTCTTTTTATTTTTATTTTTGAGTTGGAGTCTCACTCTGTCGCCCAGACTGGAGTGCAGTGGCTGCTCCCGGCCACCGCAGCCTCGACTGCTGAGCTCCAGCGATCCTTCCGCCTCAGCCTTCCAAGTAGCTGGAACTATAGGCGCACGCTACCACGCCGGCTGATTTTTTTTTTTTTATTTATTGTAGATGTGAGGTCTTGTCAAGTTGTCCAGGAGGGTCTCAAACCCACGGGTCCAAAAGCGCGGGATTATAGGCTGAGCCACCGAGCCCAGCTTTGTCAGTGTATTTTTAAAAGTTGTAAGATCTCAGAGAACCAGGGAACTTGCCATACTAAATTTCAACTTTTTTTTTTTTTTTTTTTGAGTTGGAGTCTCACTGTCGCCCAGACTGGTGTGCAGTGTCTGCTCCCGGCCACCGCAGCCTCGACCTTCTGGGCTCGGGCGATCCTTCTGCCTCAGCCTTCCGAGTAGCCGGAATTACAGGTGCGCGCTACCAAGCCTGGCTAATTTTTTGATTTTATTGTAGAGG
>NW_007244985.1:0-816 GCF_000164805.1 Carlito syrichta
AGGCTGAGGCGGAAGGATCGCCGGAGGGCAACAGAGTGAGACTCCAACTCAAAAAAAAAAACTCACACTTGATATGCAAGTGAAAACCTGTCAAACTGTTTATAATATGTTAATGTGAACTTAGAATAAATATAATAGGGTATCCGATGTCCCCTTTCTAGTGTAAGAAATAATAGAGTCATGAAAAATATACATATGTGTGTGTCAAAAATTTTGCTTTTATGTGGTTTTTATGCACCTTGAATAATAACTCTGCCTAGAAATAACTGCATTTCATGTTTGATATATTTCTATGCTCATGGATTTTCTTTTGAAGTCAGTCAGCCACAGTAAAATTTAAAATTTCAGTGTTTGTAATTTGATATAGGAATAAATGTAAATAACGTTGGCTCAAAATATGGATGTTAACTAAAAGAAAAGAGATAGGAGCCAGGCTCCGTGGCTCAGCCTATAATCTCGCGCTTGGGAGGCCGAGGTGAGTGGATTGCCTGAGCCCGTGGGTTCGAGAACCACCTGGGCAACTTGGCAAGATCTCATCTCCACAATAAACCCAAACTTAGCCGGGCATGGTAGCGCGAGCCTGTCGTTCCAGCTACTCGGAAGGCTGAGGCGGAAGGAGCGCCGGAGCCCAGCAGGTCCAGGCTGCGGTGGTTGGGAGCAGCCACTGCACTCCAGTCTGGGCGACAGAGCGAGACTCCAACTCAAAAAGAAAGAAAGAAAGAAAAGAGATCGGCACCGCCTTTCTGACTGATTACTCTAGTCTCAGACAGTAATCTAGAACAGAAACACGACGTATCTATCTACTGTAAGCAACTA
>NW_007244986.1:0-1620 GCF_000164805.1 Carlito syrichta
TCCTTCATAAATGAGGGAGAATTGAAATCTTTTCCAGACATCCAATCCCTAAGAACCTATGCCACCACCAGACCACCTCTACAAGAAACAATTAAGAAAGTACTGAACACAGAAGAAAAAGAAAAAAGAACAACAGCATTCTTCACAAGAGTACAGGCAAAAGATTAAAAACGCACATGAACCAACTCCAAAACCCAAAGAAAGACAACAAATAAACAGGAGCAACTCTGTAAGAACCTTATGACAGGGATCAACTCTTGCATTTCAATTATCAGCCTAAATGTGAACGGACTAAATGCACCACTGAAAAGACATAGATTGGCAAAATGGATAAAATATCATCAGGCAACAATCTATTGCCTCCAAGAGACTCACCTCACTAGAAAGGACATCCACAGACTCAAAGCAAGAGGATGGGAAACAAACTTCCAGGCGAACGGAATACAAAAGAAAGGAGGAGTAGCCATCTTAATTTCAGACAAAATACCCTTCAAACTATTAAAAATCAAAAAAGATACAGAAGGCCACTACATAATGATAAAAGGCTCAATCCATCAACAAGAAATATCTATTCTAAATATATATGCACCCAACATAGGTGCGCCAACTTTCATAAAGCAGCTTCTTGGAAAACTAAAGAAAGATATTGGCCCTAACACTATCATAACTGGGGACTTCAATACCCCACTCACAACCCTAGACAGATCATCAGGACAAAAAATCAGCAAGGAGATCCGGAACCTCAATGTAACTTTGGACCAAATGGACTTAATTGATACCTACAGAACACTCCATCCAAAGACCACAGAATACACATTCTACTCATCACCACATGGAACATATTCTAAGATTGACCACATACTCGGCCATAAATCAAGCATAAGCCAATTTAAAAGGACCGAAATTCTACCAAACACCCTCTCGGACCACAGTGGAATAAAAATAAACATTGACACCAACAAAGTCCCCCCAAAACCCACAAAGACATGGACACTAAACAGCATGATGCTAAACAACTCCTGGGTCAATGATGAAATCAAAACAGGGATCAAAAGATACCTGGAAACAAATGAAAATGAAGAAACATCTTACCAAAATCTCTGGGATGCCCTGAAAGCTGTAGTAAGAGGGGAATTTATATCCCTACAAACACACATGAAGAAAATGGAAGGAACAGAAATTCACAACCTAACAAGCCACCTAAAGAAGCTGGAAAAGCAAGACCACAAAAACCCTAATTTCAGCAGAAGAATCCAGATCACCAAAATAAAAGCCCAAATCCAGGACATAGAAGACAAAAAGATAATACAAAAAATCAATGAAACAAAAAGCTGGTTCTTCGAAAGGGTAAACAAGATTGATGGTCCCCTAGCTAGACTGACCAAGAAAAAACGAGAAAAAAACCAAATAAGCATAATCAGAAACACAAAAGATGAAGTCACATCTGACCCTGAAGAAATACAAAAGATCATTAGAGACTACTACGTACACTTGTATGGAAACAAACTTGAAAACCATAAAGGAAATGGAGGACTTTCTGACATCACACAACCTACCTAGGTTGGAACAAGAAGAAATTGAGACCCTAAATAGACCAATAACAATCAAAGAAATTGACTA
>NW_007244987.1:0-2651 GCF_000164805.1 Carlito syrichta
TGGGCTCCGGCGATCCTTCCACCTCAGCCTTCCGAGTAGCCAGAATTACAGGCATGCGCTACCATGCCCAGCTGATTTTTTGATTTATTGTAGAGATGAGGTCTCACTGCCCAGGCAGGTCTCAAACCCGCGGGCTCAGGCAATCCACTCACCTCAGCCTCCCAAAGGTGTGGGATTACAGGCTGAGCCACCGAGCCCGGTTAGAGGAAGACTTTTTTAAAGTATTATTTTAGACATCAATTTTGGGATGTCTATTAGCAATATTAGTGTACAACTCAGGACAGAAGTCATGACTACAGATAAAATTCTAGTAATCAAAGTATATAGAAAACATAGAAATGGATGTCATCATTAAAGAATGGTGATTAGAAGAAGACAAGGAGATCAAGTTGCAAGGAGGATGAGATAAATAAATAAATAAATAAATTTATATATATATATGGAGTGCTGCTAACCAGGAAAGTGTGTGATTGTCCTGATGGTCTTGCAAAGAAAGGCTCAAACAGATGGAGTAATCAACAGTGAGAGATAATTGCTCGTAGGTAGAGTAAAATGCACGTTAAGAATTGATCATATCACAACATGAGAAAATGGTGACTTTAACATAAACATTTCAATAGAATGGTGAGGACAAAATCTTGAAGGAATATAAGAAAGAGAGAATGGAAGAGTGGATAGCAAGCAGGGGTTGTAAATTGATAACTGATAACTTCACAAAGAGAGGATGGGGGGGTAAGGTTGTGAATCGATTACTATGTTGCACATCCAGGAAATTGCCTTGTGGCTATTTAGCTTTCTCCAGTTCCATGTCTAGCAGGTTTTGAAACTTGCAGATTGTTCTTTTTTTATTTTAATTTTTACTTTAAATATGTGAGGTACATTTCAGGTTTAGGTATACAAACATTGATCATGCAGACACTCTTGTTGATGAGGTATGCCCCTACCTCTCCTAGCAGTTTCCCTCAACTGCCAATCCCACCCCCCCTGACAGTTTCCCACTACTATCAATTGCTTTCTTATAACTTTATAATTGTTCAAGATCCGCTTATGAGTGAGAATATATGGAACACTGTTATTTGTTTCTGTGAAAATTACTGAGTATGATTGACTCCAAATTATCCAAGTTGTTGCAAAGTCCATATATTTGTCTTTCTTTATGGTTACATAATATTCCATTATGTATATGTACCCCATTTTTAAAAATCCAGTTCAGCTTCTATGGGCAGCACGGTTGTTTCCATGCTTTTGCTATTGTGAAAAGAACTGCAACAGAACATACATATGCAGCTATCTTTTTTAGTAGAATGACTTGAGTTCTTCCAATATATTCACAATAGGGGAATTGTTGGGTCATATGGAAGATCAATTTCTAGTTCTTTCAGGAATCACCACACTGTCTTCTAAAGGGGCTGCACCAGTTTGTTTTCCCACCAGCAGTGTAGAAGCATTTCTTTTCTTTTTTTTTCTTTTTCTTTTGAGTTGGAGTCTCACTCTGTCGCCCAGACCAGAGTGCAGTGGCCGTTCCCGGCCACCGCAGCTTCGACCTGCTGGGCTCCGGCGATCCTCCGCCTCAGCCTTCGAGTACCTGGAACTACAGGCGCGCACTACCACACCTGGCTACTTTTTATAAATTTATTGTAGAGATGAGGTCTCGCCAAGTTGCCCAGGCGGGTCTCAAAACCACCAGGCTCAGGCAATCCACTCACCTTAGCCCCCCAAGGCGCGGAATTACAGGCTGAGCCACCGAGCCTGGCTTAGAAGCATTTCTTTTTCTCCACATCCACACCAGTATCTGTTGTGATTTGTTTTATTAATGATGGCCATTCTTACAGGGGTTAGTGGTATCTCAGTGTGCTTTCGATTTGCATTGCTCTGATGATGAATGAGACTGAGCATCTTTCATGTGTCTGTTGGCTGCCTGCATATCTCCTTTTGAGCAGTGTCTATTAATGTCTTTAGCCCACTTTTAAAGGGATTGCTTGTTTTTTTACTTTCGGCGCGTTTGAGTTCCTTGTAGATCTTAGATGCTAGACCTTTGTCAGATATACAGTTGGCAAATTATTTTCCCATTCTGTTAGCTATCTCCCTGCTCTCTTGATAGTTTCTTTTGCTTTGCAGAAGTTCATTGATTTGATGAGGTCCCACTTGTCTATTTTATTTCATAAGGTATTGGCCTTTAGGATTCTGAATAGGGGTTGGTTATCAGTTCCAATTTTCATAAGGGTGTCTCCTGCACTTTCTAAGATTCTTATAGTTTGAGGTTGTATATTCAGGTCTTTGATACATTTAGCATTAATTTTTGTGCGTGGTGATAGGTAGGGGTCCTGTTTCAATCTTCTGCATGTGGTCAGCAAGTTTTCCCAGCACCATTTACTGAATAGTTTCCCCTTTCCCCAGTGGTGGTGTTGGAGGCTTTGTCAAAGATGAGCTGGTTGAGGAACTGAGGCTTTGCTTCTGGAATCTCTAACCTGTTCCTTTGGTCTATATACCTGTTCTTGTACCAATAACAGGATGTTTTGATTATAGTAGCCTTATAGTAAAATTTGAAATCTGGAAGTGTGATACCTCCTGCTTTTTTTTTTTTTTTGCTAAGGATTTTTTTAGCTATTTGTGGTTGTTTATATTTCCATATGAATTTCTGTATTGTCATT
>NW_007244988.1:0-921 GCF_000164805.1 Carlito syrichta
TTGCCCAAAATCAAGCTGATAGTATTAGTAATATGATAATTTTTATTTCAGATTAGTAACTTAAAAAGTGATGGAAGTCTTTATTGACTTCAGAGTAGTCAATACTTAATCTTTCTTTTATTAGTTGTCCTGGCAGTAATCAAATTGGGGCCATATCAAGTATTCTCATTCCACCTAAGAACATGGGCTCTTATGCCAAACTGCTAGGGTTCAAATCCCCACTTCATCTCTTACTATGTGATCTTGGGTAAGACAATGTCTTAATGACTCCACCTCATTACCTCAACTGTAGAATGGGGAGAATATTTATTCTTTCTTATCTCACTGGACCACTAGAAGGCTCAAGTGAGTTAAAATATGTAAACTGCACTATTCAATATAAAGGTTATGATCATAACATAATTGTCATTATCCTCATTACTTTTCAGTGGATGCTATTGTTCTTTAAAGGATGCATGAAGGGGAAAGTACTAAATAGTTAATATATTATTTCAAAAAATTTTATACCTAGATATGAGATATTTTAAGGTTAATTTAGTCAATGCACTTTTTAGTAATATAATATAAATGGTATGCTATTTTTGAGTTATTGTAGTAGGATTTTAGATATGCCATTGAAAGATCATCCTTTAATGCTGTCTCATTTGTTAAATGTTTCATGGTATAAACAAACTTAATTTTCATTGTTCTCATGAGTTTTTAAAATAGTATGATTTGACTGGGCTCAGTGGCTCAGCCTGTAATCCCAGTACTTTGAGAGGCTCAGGAGAGTGCATTGCCTGAGCCCGTGGTTTCGAGACCCACCTAGGCAACGTGGCAACACTTCATCTCTACAATAAAAAAAAATTAGTTGGGCATGGTAGTATGCATCGGTAGGAAGGCTGAGGTGGAAGAATCGCTGGAGCCCAGCAGGTCAAGGAA
>NW_007244989.1:0-449 GCF_000164805.1 Carlito syrichta
TCCATGATGTCACAGTTCTTGATGCCACTGTTCCTGTGTCACATCCCTGACAGCCCTGGGTAAGTAGCCAGGACTTGGGAACCTTCCAAGCACTCTAGATTGGGACCAGCTGATGAGGGCTGTGAGACCTTGGGACAGGGACAACCTAACACGTTCCAGGTCAGGGCCCCATGTGCCCAACAGCCATGAGGATGTGCAACTCACACCCTCCCCCGCCCAGCTATCCCAGGCTCTCTCAGCTCCCTTGTGAGAGTCACAAGAGGCTTCATGACCCCAACACAGTGAAGGGGAGGCCCCTTTAGGCCTATGGGGAGAGCCCACCTTGGGTGACCTCTTGCTGCTTGGGGGCTGAGGTCTGGGCCTCTCATGAGACTGAGGTCCTCCTCTTTTCACAGTGCAGGTGGTGCCCCAACCCTTTTTTCATGCGTAAGTGTGACCCCTTGTTCTCG
>NW_007244990.1:0-656 GCF_000164805.1 Carlito syrichta
TGCATAATCAATGTTTGTATCCCTAACCCTGAACTATACCAAATATCTTTATAATTAAAAAGAGGCGAGTCACGGAAAGATGGCGACCGGGCAACCCGGTGTCTGAAGCTCTCTACAAGGGAGATCTGCAGTGGGACTCTGACTCTCGCCCCGGGAGGCTGGGGACCCCAGCATTGCAGCCTGCTCTTCAGACAGAGCTCGGCCATCACTATCGCTGGAACATCGCAAGGACTGGACAGTTTTACTGCATTGCACTGTACTGTGGCTGCCGCAGCCCCTCCCCCCACCAGCGCTCCCGTCGCCGCCGCCGCCGCCGTCGCCGCCGCTGCGGCCTCGGGCACGGGTAGCTCATCACAACCCGGCCGGAGGAGATCCACACCAAACCGCTTCAGGGAAGATCTGCTGGGATCGCTGCCACCGCTCCTGCGTCCGAGACTGTCCTGTCCGCCTGGCATGGGGATCCGGTTGCCTGCTCGGAGGCAGGCAGCCATCTTGTTCCTGTCCGGCCCCACCCCCTCTGGGGTGAGCAGATGAGATAGCACCACCTGCTGGCGATTCAAGGTAACATCACCGAAACGGGAGACACAAGCTTGATAAAGACATAGACCAAACTTCTGAACCGAGGTTATTCTGATCTGTCCTTCACAGCAGATCAG
>NW_007244991.1:0-684 GCF_000164805.1 Carlito syrichta
ATGGAGTGGAGTGGAATGGAGTGGGATTGAATGGAATTGAACAGAATGGAATGGAACGAATTTTGACAAAAGGAATAGTATGAAACTGAATGGAATGGAGTTTAAAGGAGAGGAAAGGGATGGAGAGGAATGGAATGGAATGGAGAGGATTGGAATGGAATGGAGTAGATTGGAATAGAGTGGAGAGGAATCGAATGGAGTTTAATGGAATGGAATTGTGCGGACTGCAATGGAGTGGAGAGAAATAGAATGAAATGGAATAGAATGGAAAGTAATGGAGAGGAAAAAAGAGGAATGGGATGGAGAGAAATAGAGATTAATGGAATGGAATAGAATGAAGATTTATGGAATGTTGTGGTAAGGAGTGGAATGGAATGAAGTAGAGTGGAATGCAATTGAATGGAATGGAAGTCAATGGAATGTAACGGCAAGGAATGCATTGGAATGGAATGGAATAGAAAGGAATGGAATGGAATGGAATGGAAAAATGGAATGGAAAGGAATGGAGTGGAATGGAACGGAGAGGAATGGAATGCTAATGAATGGAATGGAATGGAATGAAATGAAATGCAGGGTAATGGAATGGATTGGAATAGAAGGGAATGGATTGGAAGGGAAGGGAATATAGAGGATTGGAGAAGACTGGAATGCAGAGAAATGGAGAGGGATGGAATGGAGTGGAAG
>NW_007244992.1:0-3795 GCF_000164805.1 Carlito syrichta
AAAGGTGAGGGGAGGAATGGAATGGAATGGAATGGAATGGAATGGAATGGAATGCAATGGAGAGGAATTGAATGGAGAGGAGTGGAATGGAATGGATTCCAGAGGAATGAAAGGAGAGGAATGAAATAGAATGGTGTGGAAAGGAGTAGAATGGAATGGAAAAAAATGTAATGGAAAGGAAAGGAATAGTGTTAATATAATGGTATGGAGGGAAGAGGAATGGAATGGAGAGGAGTGTAATGGAAAGAAGGGAATGGAATGGAATGGAGAGTAATCAAATGTAATGGAATGAAATGGAATGGAAAGGAATGGTGTGGAATGGAATGGAGTGGAGTGAAATGGAATGGTATTGAATGAAATGAAACAGAATGGAATGGAATGGAATGGAATGTCAAGGATTGGAATGAAATGAAACTGAATGGAATGGAGTTGAAATGAGAGGAATGGAATGGAATGGAGTGGAATGGAATGCAATGGAGTGGAATTGAATAAAATTTGATAGAATGGAACTGATCGGAGTACAATGGAATGAAATGGAATGGAACAAACCAGAACAGAGATGAATGGAATGGAATGGAATAGAATGGAAAGAAATGGAGAGAAATGGAAAGGAAAGGAATGGAGAGGAAAGGAATGGAAAGCAATGGAGAGGAATGGAATGTTATGGAATGGAGTGGAATGGAATGGAGTAGAGTGGAATGGATTGGAATGAAAGGAATGGAATGGAATGACGAGGAATGGAACGGAAAGAATTGAATAGAATGGAATGGAGAGTAATGGAGAGAAAACAAAAGGAATGGAAAGGAATGGAAATGAAAGAAATTGAATGGAATGGAGAGGATTGCAATGGAGAGGATTGGAGAGCAATGGAATGGAGAGGAATGGATTAGAGAGCAATAGAATGGAGTGGAATGGAAAAGAATATTATGGATTGGAATATTTCGGAGTGCAAAAGAATGGAACGAAATAGAATTGAATGGAAAAGAGTGGAATGAAATGGAAAGGAATAGAATGGAAAAGAATGGAATGGAATGGAGAGGAATGGAGTGAAGTAGAGTGGAATGGAATGGAAAGGAATGGAACGGAAAGGCGAGGAAGGCAATGGAGTGGAATGGAGAGGTATGGAATGGAATGGAATGGAATTGAAAGAAATGGAGAGGAATGGAAAAGAATGGAATGGAATGGGATTGCGAGGGATGGAATGGAATGGAATGAAATGGAATTGAATAAGTATGAATGCAATGGAATGGAGAGGAATGGAAGGGAATGGAGAAGAATGGAATGGAGAGGAATGAAGTGAAGAGGAATGGAGTGCAATGGAATGGAGAGAAATGGATTAGAATGGAATGGAATGGATAGCAATGGAATAAAATGTAATGAAGGGGACAAAAATGATGTGGAATGGAATGGAATATAATGGACGAATTGAGAGGAATGGAATGGAAAGGAATGGAATAAAGTGGAATGTAACGAAATGGAATGGAGTGGATTGGAGTGCAATGGAAGGAATATAGCAGAGAGGAGAAGAATGGAATGGAGAGGAATGGAATGGAGAGGAATGGAATGAAATGCAGTGGAGTGGAGTGGAATGGAATGGAGAGGAATGGAATGGAATGGAATAGAATGAAGTTAATGTAATGGAATGAAATGGAGTGGAATTAATGTAATGGAAATGAGTGGAGAGATAAGAAATGGAGAGGAGTGTAATGCAATGGAATGGAATGGAATGGTGAGGAATTGAATGAAATGGAATGGGGTGGAAAGGAATGTAGTAGAGTGTAATGGAATGGTATTGAATGGAATGGAACAGAATGGAAAGGAACGGATTGTAGATGAATGGAATTGAATGAAACTGAAGGAAATGGAGTTGAATATAGAGGTATGGAATGTAGAGGAATGAAATGGAATGGATTCTAATGGAATGGAAAGGATTGCGGTGGAATGGAATTAAGTTGAATGTAATAGAATTGAGTGGAGTACAATGGAATGGAATAGAATGGAATGGAAAAGAATGGAGAGGAATGGAAAGGAATGTCAAAGAATGGATAGGAATGGAGAGGAATGGAATGGAATGGAATAGAGATGAATGGAATGGAATGGAATGGAATGGACTGGAATGGAATGGAGAGCAATGAAATGCTAATGATTGGAATGGAAAGGAATGAAACGGAATGGAGGGGCATGGAATTGGATGGAATAGAATTGGGTGGAGAGGAGTCGAATGGAATGCAAAGGAATGGAATTGAATGGAAAGGAATGGTATGGAATGGAAGAGATGGTATGGAATGAAACAATGGAAATGAGTAGAATGGAGAGGAATGGAACGGAGATTAATGGGATGGAATGGAGTGTAATGGAATGGTATGCAGTGAAATATAATGTAACGTAGTGAAATGGAATATAATTTAATGGAATGGAACTGAGCGCAGTTCAATGTAATGGAACGAAATGGAATGGAATGGAACGGAGAGGAATGTAATGGAAAGGAATAGAATGGAAAGTAATGGAATAGTATGGAATGGAATGGAATGGAACGGACTTGAAAGGAATGGAGTGGAAAGGAATGGAGAAGAATGGAATGGTAATGAATAGAATGGAATGGAAGGGCAAATGAATGGAATGGAATGGAGAGGGATGGAATGGAATGGTTAGTAACGGAATGGTAATGAATGAAACGGAATGGAAGGGGAAATGAATGGAATGGAATGGAGAGGGATGGAATGGAATGGAATGGAATGGTTAGGAACGGAATGGTAATGAATGAAATGGAATGGAAGGGAAAATGAATGGAATGGAATGGAGAGGCATGGAATGGAATGGAATTGAATGGTGAGGAACTAAATGGGATGGAATAGAGAGTAAAGGAATGGAGTGAAATGGAATGAAATGAAACGGAGTGTAATTGAGAGGAATCAAATGGAAAGAAACAGCGAGGAAAGGAATGGAGTGGAAAACAAAGGAATGGAATGGAATGGAATGTATTGGAAAGGAATTAAAGGAATATTGAAGAATGTAGAGGAATGGAATGGAGACGAAAGGAGAGCAAAGGAAAGGAGTGGAATGGAGAGGAATGGAAAGTAAAGAATGCAACGGAATGGAATGGAATGGACTTAATGCAATGGAATGGAATGCAGTGTAATGGAATTAAATGTAATTGATTGGAATGGAGAGGAATGGAATGTAAAGGAATGGAATTGAATGGAGAGCAATGGAATGGAACAGAATGGAATAAAATGAAATGCAGAGAAAAGGAATGGAATGGAATGGATTGGATTGGAGTGGAATGGAGTGTAATGGAATGATGTGGAATGGAACGGAATGGAACGGAGAGTAATGAAATGGAATTGAAAGGAATGGAATGGCATGAAATGGAATGGCGATGAATGGAATAGAGAGGTATGGAATGTTAATAAATGGAAAGGAATGAAGTGCAGAAGAATGGATATGAAGAATCGAATGGAACAGAGAGAAATGGAATGGAAAAGAATGGAATGGATAGGAATGGAGAGGAAAGTAATGGAATGGAATGGAGGGGAGAGGAATGGAATAGAGAGGAGTGTACTGGTATGGAATGGAATGGAACGGAAAGAAGAGGAATGGAATGGATGGAATGGAGTGGAATGGGATGGAGTGGAGTGGAATGGAGTGGGATTGAATGGAATTGAACAGAATGGAATGGAACGAATTTTGACAAAAGGAATAGTATGAAACTGAATGGAATGGAGTTTAAAGGAGAGGAAAGGGATGGAGAGGAATGGAATGGAATGGAGAGGATTGGAATGGAATGGAGTAGAT
>NW_007244993.1:0-2197 GCF_000164805.1 Carlito syrichta
ACAACTGGGCTTTACACTGTCATCATTTTTAAAATCAAATCTGAAACCTCAAAGTAATAGAACTTTCTTCTCTCTTTTCTAGTAGGGTAGTCCTCCTTAATTTCAACTCATTAAAAAATCTTTATAGTCTAGGCAGTGGAAGGAAGCCTGGTTCAAATTTCTTAAAATCTTCAGTCTCATAAAACTCCAGGCTCTCCCCCCTCTAAGATTCTGTGTTTTAAATAACCTCTTAGAGCCAGTAATAGCTTTAACAAAATATATGGCTTCAGGCCTAAATTCTTCTGTTAGTGGGAGGCCTTTTTTTGAAAAGCTCCTGAAGGCCACACCTACTCTTCACAGGCAAAAAGTCTTTAATTCGCTACTTATCTGATCACCCTTCTCTGGGTCTGTGTTTTCAAGTCTTTTGGAGAGTCAGAGAGAATTACTTTTACTTGGAGGTCTTCATGACAACACCTGTCTATTTCATCTTTTTTTAGAGGGGGAAGGAAACTGATGAAGAAATATATACAAGATCTCTACTTAATTCACTGATTTACTTATTCATTCATCCATGAGAAAGTTATAAAATATAATAATAAAGAGTAATTATTAGCATTTGTATGAAACACTATTAAACATTATCTCATTTATTATTGGTGTCAACTCTAAGAAGTGAATATGATTATCCTTTTTTTTACAGAGAGTAAAACCCCTGTGGTTTAGAGACAAAAGCAGAATTGGATTTGAACTCAGGCTGTGTGATTCCAAAGCCTATTTTTAAAATCTATGTATTGTGTTAACACTGATCAGAAGAGTAAAATCATATATCTTTTAAAAATAGAATGCAAACTTTATATGAAAAATAATATATCAATGTTTTATATCTGAATGAAATATATGGGGGTAAAACTTGTAAAATATTTTATATGTATGTATTGCTTGTTTGGGAATATTTTTAATAGCATTTTTTGTTACAAAAGTGATTGAAGTAGAGTTTGACAAATATGACTTGTTTAGTAAAATAGTGAGAGACATGATGCAAGAATGATAAAGAGATAACTTGTATCCACAAGATATATATACATATAAAACCAGTCTTTCAACAGCTTATTCAGCCAACATTTGAGTGCTTACCAAGTAGCAGACACTATTCTAGGCACTGGCAACATAGTGCTGAATAACATATGATCCTTGGCTCCTACTTTTAGCATTTTAGTGGAAGAATACAGAAGAAACCAACAAATATATTCTCTTCTTCTGGTTAGTGTAATTATTATGGTGAAAAATAAAAGCCAGAGCTTGGGTTACAATGGGACCTCTAGAGAATGCTATTGTTTTATAACTGACTGCCATAAATAAAGGGAGGAGTGCATAAAGTCTTGATAGTGATTAAGTGTGTGAACTATAAAAGTAAGAGAGATCTTGACATGTTCAAGCCACAACAAGAATTCCAGGTGTCTGGAACACAGTGACGGCAAAGAGTGATAAGAGATGGATTCAAAGAGGCAGAACAGAAGTCCAGTCATATGGAGCCTTGAAAGCCATGGTGAGTTGGAAATTTCTCTAAGTAGTGTGGGAATTCCTTGAGCAAGGGAGTGATATGATCTTAATTCATTTGTTATAAAATTTCTTAAGCAACTCCCTTGGGTCTCTTCCCACTGTGGGAGCATATCTGTCCTCTCAATAAATCCTGCTTTCAAAAAAATCACTGTATTTAGTGTAAGAAGGGATGGAGTAGAAGCACTGTGACTGATTAGAAGACTATTGTGAAGTGGAGGGGAAGGTAATGGTAATTTAGATGGAAAGATTGTGGTCAAAGTGATGAGAAATGGCAAGCTTTCAGATATATATATATATATATATATATATATTTTTTTTTTTTTTTTTTTTAATGAGTTGGAGTCTTGCTGTCACCCAGACTGGCATGCAGTGGCCTCTCCCGGCCAGTGCAACCTCGACCTGCTCTGGCGATCCTTCAGCCTCAGCCTTCCAAGTAACCAGAATTACAGGCGTGCGCTACCACGCCTGGCTAATTTTTGATTTATTGTAGAGATGAGGTCTCGCCAAGTTGCCCAGGCGGGTCTCGAACCCACCGGCTCAGGCAATCCACTCACCTCAGCCTCCCAAAGCGCGGGATTACAGGCTGAGCCACCGAGCCCGGCTTTCAGATATGTTTTTAAGGTGGGGTTGACAATGTTTACTGACAGATTGAACACAG
>NW_007244994.1:0-819 GCF_000164805.1 Carlito syrichta
CTCCTCCCTTTATTTATGGCAGTCAGTTATAAAACAATAGCATTCTCTAGAGGTCCCATTGTAACCCAAGCTCTGGCTTTATTTTTCACCATAATAATTACCACTAACCAGAAGAAGAGAATATATTTGTTGGTTTCTTCTGTATTCTTCCACTAAAATGCTAAAAGTAGGAGCCAAGGATCATATGTTATTCAGCACTATGTTGCCAGTGCCTAGAATAGTGTCTGCTACTTGGTAAGCACTCAAATGTTGGCTGAATAAGCTGTTGAAAGACTGGTTTTATATGTATATATATCTTGTGGATACAAGTTATCTCTTTATCATTCTTGCATCATGTCTCTCACTATTTTACTAAACAAGTCATATTTGTCAAACTCTACTTCAATCACTTTTTGTAACAAAAAATGCTATTAAAAATATTCCCAAACAAGCAATACATACATATAAAATATTTTACAAGTTTTACCCCCATATATTTCATTCAGATATAAAACATTGATATATTATTTTTCATATAAAGTTTGCATTCTATTTTTAAAAGATATATGATTTTACTCTTCTGATCAGTGTTAACACAATACATAGATTTTAAAAATAGGCTTTGGAATCACACAGCCTGAGTTCAAATCCAATTCTGCTTTTGTCTCTAAACCACAGGGTTTTTACTCTCTGTAAAAAAAAGGATAATCATATTCACTTCTTAGAGTTGACACCAATAATAAATGAGATAATGTTTAATAGTGTTTCATACAAATGCTAATAATTACTCTTTATTATTATATTTTATAACTTTCTCATGGATGAATGAATAAGTAAATC
>NW_007244995.1:0-379 GCF_000164805.1 Carlito syrichta
CCATGGATACTGGTTACATTTTAATAATTTGTACTAAATATTTGGCAACTGCAAAACCCTCGGCTCCTCTACAAATAAAGTTAAGGATTACCAAGTTCATCTTAAGACCAAAGTTACATCCAAATTCGGCAATATGATACTTTTTTTCCAGAAATCTGGCCTTAATTGTCCCAAGGAACTTAAGGAATTTGCATTACCAGATACCCGATTACAACTCCCAAGCCGACCAGAGTACTGAAGTACTGAAGTGATTGCTGGAGTACTGAAATGATTGATTCATAATACCCACAAGCCAAATATCTCTGAAACATGAGACGACCTCGAATCCTTGATTCTTGTTTATACCGCAGCAAGACGCTCTGAGAATTTTTCGGATTGT
>NW_007244996.1:0-17569 GCF_000164805.1 Carlito syrichta
ACGTAACCATAAATCAGGTTGTGGATGTAGGAATCTGGGTATTGGGAGTCCTCACATAAAAGAAAGTTCACTGCCTATTTCTAAGTAAGAATAAAGAATCCGCGTTACTCGGGTCCTCAATCCCAAAAAAGGTTAAGGTCATCCTGCTATAGGCTAAACACGAATCATGGTGTTTTTGAGCATGAATCTGGAAAATGGAGTTTTTATTTACAGGCAACTACATGACTTTTTGCCTAGAAAGAATAAGGAATCTAGGTTTCAAGAGTCCTCAATCCTAAAATTCTATAGGGCACCTAGGAATGTTCTAAAAAGTATCAGATTTTTGAAGCAGGATGTATGTAATGAGAGTCCTATATACAGGAAAATACGCAGCCCTTACCAAGGAAGAAAAAGAATCGGAGTTATAGCAGTCCTCAGTCCTTAAAATCAACAGGTCACCTGCTGTGGGCAAAACATGAATCAGGATTTAGAAGCTGGAACGTATTTAATAGCAGTCCTCATATGCAGAATCTACATAATCTCTAGCTAAGGAGAACTAAGAAACCTCTTTTACACGGTTCCTCCCTCACAATATCTACCTGACATCTTGATAATGGCAAAACAAGGATCTGGGTTTCCAAACAGGTTTCTGGGGAAAGGGAGCCCTCATATACAGGACATGACATGGCCCCTCGGTAAAGAAGAATAAGGAATCTGTGTTGGGAGCCATCATCTATAGCTACATTGCTGAAGCCTGTAAGGCCCATCTGGAAGATCGCCTCTGACATAGGATATCAGTTATACCTATAATATTGACGTGTGATTATTGACCAGTGTGCATACATGGCAGTAAAACTTATAAGTAGATCTCAATACACCTGATGGAAACTGCATAGCAGAATTATTTCTCTCTGTCTTTCTAAGTTTTACTTCTTTCTAGATATTTTTATCTTCTATTTCCTGGTAGACTGGTTAGTCAGCTTTGGAAAGCTGTGTCCCTAAGGGCTAAGATTAGAAACTAATTACCATGATAGTTTTGTCACCCTGCCCCTAGCCAGGCAGAACGTTTTCTTTTGTTTCATTAATTACCAAAACTCTGCCTGCTTCAGCCCACAGTCGCCAACATGGCGGCCATGCATTTCCTTGTTCAAGAGTGTGACAGGTACTATTTGATTGTTAAAGTAGACTTGTTAGGATAAAATATATACATATACACTCATAGTTGCATAAATATGCGCTTGCTGTTTTGTTTCCTTTTGCTACATTATTCAAGTGTAATAGTTACTATACGATTTATGAAAGAATTATGAGGTAATAACTTAATATGATATAGCATAGTATTAAAGGTCAATCATTATATTATATAAAAATTAAAGTTTAGACATATGAAACTCATATGAATTATAGTAAAGTTTGATAGTTTAAGAATAAGTTTTAACTGAGTTATAAGGGATTACGTTAAATCATAATAGGATAATAGTATAACTAACAGATAAGTCATTTAAGTAAACTTATAGATTATAGTAAAGTGTTAAGTTGATAATATTAATCATTGAAAATATTAGGAGTCAGTGGACTTGAATTGAACCTAGAGTTAACTTAGAAAAGTTTTTTGTATTAATCAGGGTATAGAACAAAGAGTATAATATGAATGATTCATTGAACATTATGGAAAACACTTTGAACGATTGGTATTGAAATTGTGCACCTGTGACCTTAATGTAAGCACGACAGGCATCATGGAGTTTGAAGTGTTTGCTTGGAAATTGCAGATCTCATGGTGGTCTTTGGTGCATAGTTTGTATAACATGGAAAATATACGCCCCCAGTGAGTGATTATCACACTGGTGGAGGGTATAGAAAATGGTATATAAGTTGGAAGGAGTCCGAACAAAATTTGTCTTCAGTCCTGAACAGACTGTTCCCAGAAGAACTGTCACCGAGTGGTCTCTTCTCGCCGTCCAGATTCTCCGGTGCGGGTCCTAACCCACCCTTGGTCAAAGCTGGACACCGACAAATCTGTGATACACTAGTCCACAATCCGAAAAATTCTTAGAGCGTCTTGCTGCGGTATAAACAAGAATCAAGGATTCGAGGTCATCTCATGTTTCAGAGATATTTGGCTTGTGGGTATTATGAATCAATCATTTCAGTACGCCAGCAACATTCTGGTCGGCTTGAGAGTTGTAATTGGGTATCTGGTAATGCAAATCCCTTAAGTTCCTCGGGACAATTAAGACCAGATTTCCGGAAAAAAAGTATCATATTGCCGAATTTGGATGTAACTTTGATCTTAAGATGAACTTGGTAATCCTTAAATTTCCATTTGTACTTTATTTGTAGAGGGGCCGAGGGTTTTGCAGTTGCCAAATATCTAGTACGAATTATTAAAATGTAACCAGTATCCATGGATTCAGTTTCCCTAGGAACATCTAAGCATCTGCATTTTTGTACATAGAATTTTGAAATCCCCATGGAGAGGGAAATTCAGGACATTTGGTGAGAACGGAATAGGATTCCGGTTCTTGGAGTTCTCAATCACCCAAATCAACAAAGTCTCTTGATAAGGTTTAATCAGCAATCTGGGCTTCTATGTCGCCACATTTTTAGTGTGTCTCTTGAAAAGGGACCAGGAATCTTGGGTTCCAATTCCTCAAGAACTTTATGAGAGTCTTTCTCTTGATATCCAAGCAAATGAAATTCTAGGACACCAGGAATTATCTTGGCGTCTTGCTGGGAATGAAACAGTAATTTCAGTAATGGGAGTAATTATATACAGAACACTACACGACCTGTTGCTACGGAAGAATAAGGAATCTTGTTTACTCGAGGCTTCCATCCCAAAAACCTACAGACCAGCTTGCTAGGAGATAACCACCATTCAGGTTTTGGGAGTAGGAATCTGGATAATGAGAGTCCTCATATATGGGAAACTGCTGTGTCTATTGCTAAAGGAGAATAAGGAATCTGGTTTGCACATGTCCTCCATCCCAATAAAATTTCAAGGTTTCTTGCTAAGGGCTAAACACGAATTTGAGTTTTTGTAGCATAAACTAGCTAATATACAGACGAATGCAAAGACTTTTCCTAAGAAAGAATAAGGAATGTGGGTGACATGTTTTCTCAATCTCCAAAAAAATATACGACGTCTTCCTAAGTTCTAACAAGATTCAAGCTTTCGACGCATGTATCTGTGAACAGGAGTACTCATATACAGGTAACTGCACAGCGATTGCTAAAAATAAGGAATCTGGGTTATATGAGTCCTCAGTGCTGAAAATCTACAGGGCATCTTGCTGAGGGTTATAGAAGAATCAGGGATTAGAGGCATGAATGTGAGTAGTAGCAATCCTCATATACAGGAAACTACATGGCCTCTTTCTAATAAAAGAGAAGAAATCTGTTTTCTATGGTTCCTCTTTCAAAAAATCTACATGACTTCTTACTAAGGGCTAAGCAAGTATCAGGGTTTCAAAACAGGTATCAAGGGAAAGAGAGTCCTCACATACAGTACACTACATGACATCCAACTGAGTATGAATAAAGAATCATTGTTGTACGCGCTCTCAATCCAGAAAACTCCCAGGTTGTCTGCTATCCGACAAACAAAAAACAGATCTTCGAGCTCCCCAAATGTTTCAGAACAATTTAGCTTTTGGATATTATGAATAGGTCATTTCAGGAATTCAGCAACATTCTGGTCCTCTTAAAAGTTGTAAATGGCATTGCGCACTCGAAAGCCATTAGGTTCCTCAGAACAACTAAGGCCAGATTCCAGGACAAAAGGAATATTCTTGCCTAATTTGAGGTTACTCTGTTCTTAAGGTGAACCCTGTAATCCTTCCCATTCCATATCTCTTTTTATTTTGAGAAGGTACAAGGGTTTTGCACTTTCCAAATATTTACTACGTACTTTTAATGGCAACCAGGAATCATGGAATCCACGAAACTAGGAAATTTCTGGGCATCTGTCTTTTGATATACTGAATTTGGAATTCATATCGACAGGAAAAATCAGGGCATCTTACTGAGAATTAAAAGGAAATTCGGTTCTAGGAGTACTCATTTTCTGGAATCTACAGGTCCTCTTGATAAGGTTCAATCAGCAATCTGGGCTTCTGGGTCCCTACATTTCAGAGCTACTTGCTCCGTTGATAGCCTAAATCTGTCATTACAGATGCTCAATCTTTCTGGTCCTCTTGTTAGTTGTACTCAAGGATTTGGCCCTAGAAATCCTTTTGTTTCCTGGGACCATCTACGACCATAATCATATTCCCCAGTATCAGAAGGAATATTGGTACAAAATTCCTTGATTCGGGTGATCTCAGAGTACAGATAATTCTTTTGGGTGGGCAGGTAGGAAATGGGGATTTGGTTTTGGAATATTCCATATTATGGGAAGGTCTTGTGAAGAGGAACCAGGAATCTTGGATTCCAGGTCCCAAAGAACATTATGGACGTCTTTCTCTTGATAACCAAAAAACTGGAATTGTCTGTCATCAGGAACTGTTTCGGCATTCTGCAGCGTGAAACAGGAAGCTGGGAAATGAAGGTCATCATATACAGGAAACTACACGTCATATTGCTAAGGAGGTATAAGAAATATTCCTTATATGAGTCCTCAATCCCAAAAATTATAGGCAATCTTCCTAAGACGTAACCACGAATCAGGTTTTTGAAGTAGGAATCTGGGTAATGGTAGTCCTCACATAAAGGAAACGTCACTGCCTATTGCTAAGTAGGAATAAGAAATCTGTGTTACTCGGGTCCTCAATCCGAAAAAAGGTTAAGGTCATCTTGCTATGGGCTAAACATGAATCACGGTGTTTTCGAGCATGAATCTGGAAAATGGAGTCCTTATTCAAAGGCAACTACATGACCTTTTACCTAGAAAGAATAAGGAATCTGGGTTACACGAGTCCTCAATCCTAAAATACTACAGAGCATCTTGGAATAATCTATAAAGAATCATAGTTTCGAAGCAGGATGTATCTAAAGAGAGTCCTAATATACAGGAAAATACACAGCCCCTTACTAAGGAAGAAAAAGAATCGGGTTTATAGCAGTCCTCATTCCTTAAAATCAACAGGCCATCTGCTGTGTGCTAAAGAATAATCAGGGTTTAGAAGCTGGAACATACGTAATAGCAGTCCTCATATGCAGAATCTACATGATCTCTAGCTAAGGAGAACTAAAAAACCTCTTTTGTACGGTTCCTCCATCACAATATCTACATGACATCTTGCTAATGGCAAAACAAGAATCAGCGTTTCCACATAGGATTCTGGGGAAAGGGATTTCCATATGCAGGACATTACACGGCCCCTCAGAAAAGAAGAATAAGGAATCTGTGATACACTAGTTCACAATCCGAAAAATTCTGAGGGCATCTTGCTGCGGTATAAGCAAGAATCAAGGTTTCAAGCTCGTCTCATGGTTCAGAGATATTTGGCTTGTGGGTATTATGAATCATTCATTTCAGGGCTCCAGCAACATTCTGGTCCTCTTGAGAGTTGTAATCGGGTATCTGGAAGTACAAATCCCTTAAGATCTTCTGGACAATTAAGGCCAGATTCCCGGGAAAAAAGTATCATATTGCCATGTTTGGATGTAGCTTTGTTCTTAAGTTGAACTTGGTAATAATTAAATTTCCATTTCTACTTTATTTGTAGCAAGTCCGAGGGTTTTGCAGTTGCTAAATATTTAGTACGAATTATTAAAATGTAACCAGGATCAATGGATTCAACGTCCCTAGGAAACATCTGGGCATTTGCATTTTTGTACACAGAGTTTTGGAATCCACATGTACAGGGAAATTCAGGGCATCTTGCTGAAAACGGAAAGGGAATCCGGTTCTTGGAGTTCTCAATCATCTAAATTTACAAAGTGTCTTGATAAGGTTTAATCAGCAATCTGGGCTTCGATATCGCCACACTTTTTGTGTGTCTTTTGAAAAGGGACCAGGAATCTTGGATTCCAATTCCTCAAGAACTTATGGGAGTCTTTCTCTTGATATGCAAGAAACTGGAATTCTAGGTCACCACGAAATATCTTGTAATCTTGCTGAGAATGAAGCAGGAGTTTCAGTAACGGGAGTCCTCATATACAGAACACTATATGACCAGTTGCTATGAAAGAATAAGGAATCTTGGTTACACGAGGCTTCCATTCCAAACACCTACAGATCGTTTTGCTAAGAAATAACCACCAATCGGGTTTTGGGAGTAGAAATCTGAAAAATGGGATTCCTCATATACAGAAACTGAATTCTCTATTGTTAAAGGAGAATAAGGAATCTGGTTTTCACCTGTCCACCATCCCAATAAAACGTCAGGGTTTCTTGATAAGGGCTAAACACGAATTTGGGTTTTTGAACCATAAACTAGGGAAATGAAATGCTCATATACAGACAAATGCACTGACTTTTCCTAAGAAAAAATAAGGAATGTGGGTGACATGTTTTCTCAATCTCCAAAAAAATATACGGCGTCTTTCTAAGATCTAAACAAGAATCAAGCTTTCGACACTTGTATCTGTGAACAGGAGTACTCATATACAGGAAACTGCACGGCAGTTGCTATAAATAAGGAATCTGGGTTATACGAGTCCTCATTCCTGAAAATCTACAGGGCATCTTGCTGACGGCTAAAGAAGAATTAGGGATTCGAGGCATGAAGGTGGGTAATAGCAATCCACATATACAGGAAACTACATGGCCTCTTGCTAATAAAAGAGAAAAAATCTGTTTTTCACGGTCCTTCTATCAAAAAATCTTCATGACTTCTTACTAAGGGCTAAACAAGAATCAGCTTCTCAAAACAGGAATCAAGGGAAAGAGCGTCCTCACATACAGGACACTAAATGACCTCCAAGTAATTACAAATAAAGAATCATTGTTGTACGCACACTCAATCCAGAAAATTCCCAGGTTGTCTGCTATGGGACAACCAAGAAACAGATCTTCGATCTCCCCAAATGTTTCAGAGCAATTTAGCATTGGGATATTATGACTCGGTCATTTCAGGACTCCAGCAACATTCTGGTCCTCTTAGAAGTTGTAAATGGTATTGGGCACTCCAAGTAAGTTAGGTTCCTCAGAACAACTAAGGCCAGATTCCAGGGCAAAAAGAATCCTCTTGCCGTATTTGGATGTAACTCTGGTCTTAAGGTGAACCCTGTAATCCTTCCCCTCCCATGCCTGTATTTATTTTGAGAAGGGACAAGATTTTGCACTTGCCAAATGTTTACTACGTACTTTTAATGATCAGCAGGAATCATGGAATCCAGGAACCTAGGAAACTTCTGTGCATCTGTCTTTTGATATACTGAATTTGCAATACAAATCGACAGGAAATCTCACTCGATCTTACTGAGAATTAAAAGGAAATCCTATTCTAGGAGATCTTAGTTTCCGGAATCTACAGGGCATTACAGTAAGGTTTAATCAGCAAACTGGGCTTCTGGGTCCCTATATTTTCAGAGCTACTTGCTCCGTGGATACGCTAAATCTGTCATTACAGATCCTCAGGATCATTCTGGTCCTCTTGTTAGTTGTAATCAAGTATTTGGCCGTAGAAATCCTTTTGTTTCCTAGGACTATCTACGACCATAATCATATTCCCCAGAATCAAAAGGTATATTGGTACAAAACTCCTCGATTAAGGTGATGTCAAGTTACAGAAAATTCTTTTGGGTGGGCAGGTAGGGATTGGGTTTTTGGGTTTGGAATATTACACATTTTGGGGAGGTATTGTGAGGGGGAACCAGGAATCTTGGATTACAGTTCAGAAGAATATTATGGACGTCTTTCCCTTGATATCCAAAAAACTGGAATTCTCGGTCACCAGGAACTGTCTCTGCAACCTGCAGAGTGAAGCAGGAAGCTGGGTAATGGAGCTCGTCATATACAGGAAACTACACGTCATATTGCTAAGGAAGTATAAGGAATCCACCTTATATGAGTCCTCAATCCCAAAAACTACAGGCCATATTCCTAAGATGTAACCACGAATCAGGTTTTTGAAGTAAAAATCTGGGTAATGGGAGTCCTCACAAAAAAGAAACAACACTGCCTATTGCTAAGTAAGAATAAGGAATCTGTGTTACTCAGGTTTCAATCCCAAAAAAGCTTAAGGTCATCTTGCTATGGGCTAAACACGGATCATGATGTTGTCGAGCATGGTTCTTGAAAATGGAGTCTTTATTTACAGGCAACTAAATGACCTTTTGCTAAGAAAGAATAAGGAATCTGGGTTACACTAGTCCTCAATCCCAAAAATCTACCGAGCATCTTGGAAAGTTCTAAAAAGAATCAGAGTTTCGAAGGAGGATGGATCTAATGAGAGTCCTAATATACAGGAATATACACAGCTGCTTGCCAAGGGTGAAAAAGAATCGGGGTTATAGCAGTCCTCAGTCCTTAAAATCAACATTCCATCTGCTGTGGACTAAAGAAGAATCAGGGTTTAGAAGCTGGAACATAAGTAATAGCAGTCCTCATATGCAGAATCTATATGATCTCTAGCTAAGGAGAAATAAGAAACATCATTTACACAGTTCCTCCATCACAATATCTATATGACATCTTGCTAATGACAAAACAAGGATAAGGGTTCCCAAACGGAATTCTGGGGAAAGGGAGTCCTAACATACAGGACATTACAAGGCCCCTCGGTAAAGAAGAATAAGGAATCTGTGATACACTAGTCCAAAATCCGAAAAATTCTCAGGGTGTCTTGCTGCAGTATAAACAAGAATCAAAGCTTCGAGCTCGTCTCATGTTTCAGAGATATTTGGCTTGTGGGTATTGTGAATCAGTCATTTCAGGACTAGAGTCTGGTCCTCTTGAGAGTTGTAATCGGGTATCTGGTAGTTCAAATCCCTTAAGTTCTTCGGGACAATTAAGGCCAGATTCCCGAAAAAAAGTATTATATTGCCGTATTTGGATGTAACTTTGGTCTTAAGATGAACTTGGTAATCATAAAATATCCGTTTATATTTTATTTGTAGGTGGGCCGAGTGTTTTGCAGTTGCCAAATTTTTAGTACGTGTTATTTAAAGGTAACCAGGATTCCTGGATTCCCTGTCCCTAGGAAACATATGGGCATCTTCATTTTTGTACACAGAGTATTGAAATCCACATGGACAGGGAAATTCAGGGCATCTTGCTGAGAAAAGAAAGGGAATGTGGCTCTTGGAGTTCTCATACGCCTAAATCTACAAAGTCTTTTGATAAGGTTTAATCAGCAATGTGGGCTTCTAGGTCGCCACATATTTAGTGTGTTTTGAAAAGGGACCAGGAATCTTGGGTTCCAATTCCTCAAGAACTTTATGAGAGTCTTTCTCTTAATATCCAAGCAACTGGAATTCTAGGTCCCCAGGAAATATCTTGGCGTCTTGCCTTGAATGAAGCAGGAATATACAGAACACTACACGACCTGTTGCTACGGAAGAATAAGGAATCTTGGTTACACGAGGCCTCCATCAAAATCCTACAGACCGTCTTGCTAAGAGATAACGACCATTCAGGTTTTGGGAGTAGGAATCTGGATAATGGGAGTCCTCATAAACAGGAAACTGCACTGTCTATTGCTAAAGGAGAATAAGGAATCTGGTTTACACGTGACCTCCATCCCAATAAATCTTCAGGGTTTCTTGCTAAGGGCTAAACATGAATTTGGGGTTTTGAAGCATAAACTATGGAAATAAAATCTTCATATACAGGCAAATGCACTGACTTTTCCTAAGTAAGATTATGGAATGTGGGTGACATGTTTTCTCAATCTCCAAAAGCGTATACGGCGTCTTCCTAAGATCTAAACAGGAATCAAGCTTTCGACACATGTATCTGTGAACAGGAGTACTCATATACAGGTAACTGCATGGCTGTTGCTAAAAGTAAGGTATTTGGTTAATACTAGTCCTCAGTTCTGAATATCTACAGGGCATCTTGCTGATGGCTAAAGAAGAATCAGGGATTCGAGGCATGAATGTGAACAATACTAATCCTTATATACAGGAAACTACATGGCCTTTTGCTAATAAAAGAGAAGAAATCTGTTTTCCACGGTTCCTCTATCAAAAAATTTACATGACTTCTTACAAAGGGCTAAACAAGAATCAGGGTTTTGAAACAAGAATCAGGGGAAAGAGAGTCCTCACATACAAGACACTTCATGGCCTCCAACTAAGTATGAATAAAGAATCATTGTTGTACGCGCCCTCAATCCAAAAAATTCCCAGGTTGTCTGCTATGGGACAAACAAGAAACAGATCTTCGAGCTCCCCAAATGTTTCAGACCAATTTAGGCTTCGGACATTATGAATCGGTCATTTCAGGACTCCAGGATAATTCTGGTCCTCTTAAAATTTGTAAATGGTATTGGGCACTCCAAGTCCGTTAGGTTCCTCAGAACAACTAAGGCCAGATACCAGGACAAAAAGAATCTTCTTGCCATATTTGGATGTAACTCTAGTCTTACAGTGAACGCTGTAAACCTTCCTCTTCCGTGTCTCTTTTTATTTTGAGGAGGGACAAGGATTTAGCACATGCCAAATGTTTACTACATACTTTTAATGGTAACCAGGAATCATAGAATCCACGAACCTAGGAAAATTCTGGGCATCTGTCTTTTGAAATACTGAATATAGAATCCAAATCAATAGGAAAAATCAGGGCATCTTAAAGAAATTTAAAAGGAATCCGGTTCTAGGAGTTCTTATTTTCCGGATTCTGCAGGACCTCTTGAAGAGGTTTAATCAGCAATCTGGGCTTCTGGGTCCCTATATTTTCAGTGCTACTTATTCCGTGGATACGCTAAATCTGCCATTACAGATGCTCAGGATCTTTTTGGTCCTCTTCTTATTTGTAATCAAGGATTTGTCCCTAGAAATTGTTTTGTTTCCTGGGACCATCTACGACCATAATCATATTCCCCAGAATCAAAAGGTATATTGGTACAAAATTCCTCGATTGAGATAACCTCAAAGTACAGCTAATTCTTGTGTGTGGGTAGGTAGGAATTGGGGTCTTGTGTTTGGAATATTTCTCTTTTGGGGAGGTCTTGTGAAGGGGAACCAGTAATCTACGAATCCAGTTCCGAAAACAATATTATGGACATCTTTCTCTTGATATCCAAAAAACTGGAATTCTCGGTCACCAGGAACTGTCTCGGCATCCTGGAGAGTGAAGCAGGAAGTTGGGTTATGGCGGTCTTCACATCCAGGAAACTACACTTCATAATGCTAAGGAAGTATAAAGAATCTTCCTTATATGAGTCCTCAATCTCAAAAACTACGGGTCATGTTCCTAATACGTAACCATGAATCGGATTTTTGAAGTAGGAATCTGGGTAATGGGAGTCCTCACATAAAGGAAACTTCACTGCCTATTGCTAAGTAAGTATAAGGAGTCTGGGTTTCTCTGGTCCTCAATCCCAAAAAAGCTTAAGTTCATCTTGCTATGGGCTAAACACGAATCATGGTGTTTTCGAGCTTGAATTTGGAAATTGGAGTCCTTATTTACAGGCAACTACATGACCTTTTGCTAAGAAGGAATAAGGAATCTGGGTTACATGAGTCCTCAATCACAAAAAACTACAGAGCATCTTGGAAAGTTCTAAAAAGTATAAGAGTTTCGAAGCAGGATGTATCTAATGAGAGTCCTAATATACAGGAAATTGCACAGCCCATTGCCAAGAAAGAAAAATAATGGGGGTTATAGCAGTCCTCAGTCCTTAAAATCAACAGTCCATTTGTTGTGGGCTAAACAAGAATCAGGGTTTAGAAGCTGGAACATAGGTAATAGCAGTGCTCATATGCAGAATCTCCATAATCTCTACCTAAGGAGAACTAAGAAACCTCTTTTACACGGTTCCTCCATCACAATATCTACATGACATCTTGCTAATGGCAAAACAAGAATTAGGCTTTCCAAACAGGATTCTGGGGAATGGGAGTCCTCATATACAGGACATTACACGGCTCCTCTGTAGACAATAATAAGGAATCTGTGATACACTAGTCCACAATCCAAAAAATTCTCAGGGTGTCTTGCTGCTGTATAAACAAGAATCAAGGCTTCGAGCTCGTCTCATGTTTTGGAGATATATGGCTTGTGGGTATTATGAATCAGTCATTACAAGAATCCAGCAACATTCTGATCCTCTTGAGAGTTGTAATAGGGTATCTGGTAGACAAATCCCATAGGTTCCTCAGGACAATACAGGCCATTTTCCCCGAAAAGAGTATCATCTTGCCGTCTTTGCATGTAACTTTGGACTTAACATGAACTTGGTAATCCTTAAATTTCCATTTGTACTTAATTTGGAGAGGGGCCGATGGTTTTGTAGTTGTCAAATATTTAGTACGAATTATAAAAATGTAACCAGGATCCATATATTCCACGTCCCTAGGAACCATCTGGGCATCTGCATTTTTGTACACAGTGTTTTGGAATCCACATGGACAGGGAAATTCAGGGCATCTTGCTGAGAACGGACAGGGAATCCGGCTCTTGGAGTTCTCAATCGCCTAAACCTACAAAGTCTCTTGATAAGGTTTAATCAGAAATCTGGGCTTCTATGTTGCCACATTTTAGTGTGTCATTTGAAAAGGAACCAGGAATCGTGGGTTCGAATTCCTCAAGAACTTTATGGGAGTCTGTCTCTTGATATCCAAGCAACTGGAAATTTAGGTCTTCAGGAAATATCTTGTCGTCTTGCTGAGAATGAAGCAGGAATTTCAGTAATGGGAGTCCTCATATACAAAACACTACATGACCTGTTGCTACGGAAGAATAAGGAATCATGGTTTCACGAGGCCTCCATCCCAAAAACCTACTGACCGTCTTGCTAAGAGATAACCACCATTCAGGTTTTGGGAGTAGTTATCTGGATAATGGGAGTCCTCACATACAGGAAACTGCACTGTCTATTGCTAAAGGATAATAAGGAATCTGGTTTACACGTGTCCTCCATCCCAATAAAACTTCAGTATTTCTTGTTAAGGGCTAAACACGAATTGGGTTTTTGAAACATAAACTAGGGAAATGAAGTGCTCATATGAGACAAATGCACTGACTTTTCTTAAGAAAGAATAAGGAATGTGGGTTACATGTTTTCTCAATCTCCAAAAAAATATACGGCATCTTCCTAAGATCTAAACAAGAATCAAGCTTTCGACTCATGTATCTATGAACAGGAGTACTCAAATACAGGTAACTGCACGGTTGTTGCTAAAAATAAGTAATCTGTGTTATATGAGTCCTCAGTCCTCAAAATGTACAGGGCGACTTGCTGACGGCTAAAGAAGAATCAGGGATTCCAGGCATGATTGTGGGTAATAGCAATTCTCATATACAGGAAACTACATGGCCTCTTGCTAAGAAAAGAGAAGAAATCTGTTTTCCACGGTTCTTCTATCAAAAAATCTATGTGACTTCTTTCTAAGGGTTATACAAGAATCAGGGTTTCGAAACAGGAATCAAGGGAAAGAGAGTCCTCAAATACAGGACACTATATGGCCTCCATCTAAGTATGAATAAAGAATCATTTTTGTACGCGTCCTCAATCCTAAAAATTCCCAGGTTGTCTGCTATGGGACAAACAGGAAACAGATCTTCGAGCTCCCCAAATGTTTCAGAGCAATTTAGCATTCAGATTTTATGAATCGGTCATTTCAGGACTCCAGCAACATTCTGTTCCTCTTAAAAGTTGTAAATGGATAATGGGCACTCCAAGTCCGTTAGGTTCCTCGGAAGAACTAACGCCAGATTCCAGGACAAAAAGAATCTTCTTGCCATATTTGGATGCAACTTTGGTCTTAAGGCAAATCCTGAAATCCTTGCCCTTCCCTGTCTCTTTTTATTTTGAGAAGGGACAAGGGTTTTGCCCTTGCCAAATGTTTACTACGTACTTTTAATGGTAACCAGGAATCATGGAATCCACGTCCCTAGGAAACTTCTGAGCATGTCTTTTGATATACTGAATTTGGAATCCACATCAACAGGAAAAATCAGGGCAGTTTACTGAGAACAAAAACGAAATCCGGTTCTAGGAGTTCTCATTTTCTGGAATCTACAGGGCCCCATAATAAGGTTTAATCAGCAATCTGGACTTCTGTGTCGATACATTTTCAGAGCTACTTGCTCCGTGGATATGCTAAATCTGTCATTAAAGATCCTCAGGAACTTTCTGGTCCTCTTGTTAGCTGTAAACAAATATCTGGCCGTACAAATATTTTGTTTCCTAGGAACATCTATGACCATAATCATATTCCCCAGAATCAAAAGTTATATTGGTACAAAATTCCTCGAGTCATGTGACTTCAAAGAACAGAAAATTCTTGTGGGCAGGTTGGTCAGAATTGGGATGTTGGGTTTGGAAGATTCCACATTTAGGGGAGGTCTTGAGAAGGGGAACCAGGAATCATGGATTCCAGTTCCCGAAGAACATTATGGACGTCTTTCTCTTGATATCCAAAAACTGGAATTCTCGGTCACCAGGAACTGTCTCGGCATCCTGCAGAGTGTAGCAGGAAGCTGGGTAATGGAAGTCGACATGTAAAGGAAACTACACATCATATTGCTAAGGAAATATAAAGAATCTTCATTATATGAGTCCTCATTCCCAAAAACTACAGGCCGTCTTCCTAAGAGGTAACCACAAATCAGGTTTTTGAGGTAGAAATCTGGGTAATGGGAGTCCTCACATACAGGAAACTTCACTGCCTAGTGCTAAGTAAGAATAAGTAATCTGTGTTACTCGTGTCCTCAATCCTAAGAAAACTTCAGGTTGTCATGCTATGGGCTAAACACGAATCATTTTGCCGTATTGGGAAGTAAATGTGGTCTTAAGATGAACTTGGTAATCCTTAAATTTCTGATTGTACTTTATTTGAAGAGGGACCGAGGGTTTTGCAGTTGCCAAATATTTAGTTCGAATTATTAAAATGTAACCAAGATTCATGGATTCCATTTCCCTAGGAAACATCTGGGAATCTGCATTTTTGTACACAGAGTTTGGAATCCACATGGACAGGGAACATCAGGGCATCATGTTGAGAACAGACAGGTAATCCGGTTCTTGGAGTTCTAAATTGCCTAAATCTCCAAACTCTCTTGATACAGTTTAATCAGCAATCTGGGCTTCTATGTCGCCACATCTTTAGTGTGTTTTTGAAAATGAACCAGGAATCTTGGATTACAATTCCTCAAAAACTTTATGGGAGTCTTTGTCTTGATATACAAGCAACTGGAATTCTAGCTTACCAAGAAATATCTTGGCGTCTTGCTGAGAATGATGCAGAAATTTCAGTAATGAGAGTCCTCATATACAGAACACTACAGGACCTGTTGCTACAGAAGAATAAGGAATCTTGCTTTAACGAGTCCTCCAACCCAAAAACCTACCGACCGTCTTGCTAAGAGATAACCACCATTCAGGTTTTGGGAGTAGGAATCTGAATAATGGGAGTCCTCATATACAGGAAAGTGCACTGCCTATTGCTAAAGGATAATAAGGAATCTGGTTTACACGTGTCCTCCATCCCAATAAAAACTTCAGGGTTTCTTGCTAAGGGCTAAACACGAATTTGGGTTTCTGAAGCATAAACTAGGGAAATGAAATTCTCATATACAGGCAACTGCACTGACATTTCCTAAGAAAGTATAAGGAATGTGGGTGACATTCTTTCTCAATCTCCAAAGATCTATGCGGCGTCTTCCTAAGATCTAAACATGAATGAAGCTTTCGACGCATGCATTTGTGAACAGGAGTACTCATATACAGGCAACTGCACGGCTGTTGCTAAAAATATGGAATCTGGGTTATACGAGTCCTCAGTCTTGAAAATCTACAGGGCATCTTGCTGACGGCTAAAGAAGAATCAGGAATTCAAGGCATGAATATGGGTAACGGCATCCTCATAGACAGGAAACTACATGTCCTCTTGTTAAGAAAAAAGAGGAAATCTGATTTCCACGGCTTCTCTATAAAAAAATCTACATGGCGTCTTATGTCATTACAGATCCTCAGGAACTTTCTAGTCCTCTTGCTAGTTGTAGTCAACCATCTGGCCCTACAAAACCTTTTGCTTCCTAGGAACATCTATGAGCATAAACATATTCCACAGAATCAAAAGGTATATTGGTACAATATTCCTCGATTCTGGTGACCTCAAATTACAGAAAATTCTTGTGGGCGGGCAGGTCGGATTTGGGATGTTGGGTTTGGAAGATTCCACATTTTGGGGAGGTCTTGTGAAGGGGAACCAGCAATCTTGGATTCCAGTTTCCAAAGAATATTATGGACGTCTATCTCTTGATATCCAAAAAAGTGGAATTCTCAGTCACCAGGTACTGTCTCAGCATCCTGTAGAGTGACGCAGGAAGCTGGGTAATGGAGGTCATCATATACAGGAAACTACACGTCATATTGCTAAGGAAGTATAAGGAATCTTTCTTATATGAGTCCTCAATCCCAAAAACTAGAGGCCGTCTTCCTAAGAGGTAACCACGAATCAGGTATTTGAAATAGATTCAGGGTAATGAGAGTCCTCACATACAGGAAACCTCAGTGCCTAATGATAAATAAGAATAAGGAATCTGCGTTATTCTTGTCCTCATCCAAAAAACTTCAGGTAGTCTTGCAATGGGCTAAATACGAATCATGGTGTTTTCGAGCATGAATCTGGGAAATGGAGTACTTATTTACAGGCCACTACATGAACTTTTGCTACGAATGAATAAGGAATCTGGGTTACACGAGTCCTCAATCCCAAACATCTGCAGAGCATCTTGGAAAGTGCTAAAAAGGAATCAGAGTTTTGAAGCAGGATGTATCTAGTGAGTGCCATATAATACAGGAAAATACACAGCCCCTTGCCAAGGAAGAAAAAGAATCGGGGTTATGACAGACCACAGTCCTAAGAATCAACAGGCCATCTGCTGTGGACTAAACAAGAATCAGGGTTTAGAACCTGGAAAATAGTTAATAGCAGTCCTCATATACAGAATCTACACAATCACTAACTAAGGAGAAAAAAGAAACCTGCTTACACGGTTCCTCCATCCCAATATGTACATGACATCTTGCTAATGGCAAAACAAGAATCAGGGTTTCCAAATAGGATTCTGGGAAAAGGGATTCCTCATATACAGGACATTACAAGGACCTTCGCTAAGGAAGAATAAGGAATCTGTGATACACTAGTCCACATTCAGAAAAGTTCTCAATGTGTCTTGCTGCGGTATGAACAAGTATCAAGGCTTCAAGCTCATCTCATGTTTCGGAGATATTTGACTTCTGGAAATTATAAATAAGTCATTTCAGTACTCCAGTAACATTCTGGTCTTCTTGAGACTTGTAACCGTGTATCTAGTAGTACAAGTCCCTTAGGTTCCTCGGGACAATTAAGGTCAGGTTCCCAGAAAACAAGTATCATATTGCCGTATTTGGATGTAATGTTGGTCTTAACATGAACTTGGTAATCCTTAAATTTCCGTTTGTACTTTATTTGGAGCGGGGCAGAGGGTTTTGCAGTTGCCAAATATTTAGTGCGAATTATTAAAATGTAACCAGGATTCATGGAA
>NW_007244997.1:0-777 GCF_000164805.1 Carlito syrichta
TCATGTCATCTGCAAAGAGAGATAACTTGACTTCCTCTTTTCCTATTTGGATAACCCTGATTGCTTCCTCTTCTCTGATTGCTCTAGCCAGAACTTCCAATACTATGTTGAACAGGAGGGGAGAGAGTGGGCATCCTTATCTAGTTCCAGTTTTCACAGGAATTGGTTCTAATTTTTGTCCATTTAGGAGTATGCTGGCTGTGGGTTTCTCATAGATGGCTTTTACTATTTTGAGGTATGTTCCCCGTATGCCTAGATGTTCAAGGGTTTTTATCAAGAAGGGGTGCTGGATTTTATCAAAAGCTTTTTCTGCATCTAGTGATATGATCATGTGGTTTTTGTTTTGACATCTGTTGATGTATTTGATTACATTTATGGTTTTCCAAATGTTGAACCAGCCTTGCATCCCAGGAATGAAGCCTACTTGGTCACGGCGGATGATTTTTGAGATGTATTGCTGAATTAGGTTTGCTAGGATCTTGTTGAGAATTTTAGCATCTATGTTCATCAAAGATATTGGCCTGTAGTTCTCTTTCTTTGTTGGATCTTTACCTGGCTTGGGTATCAATGTGATGTTGGCTTCGTAAAATGATTTGGGGAGAGTTCCATCTTTTTCAATCGCCTGGAATACCTTCAGTAGGATTGGTATCAGCTCCTCCTTAAATGTCTTGTAGAATTCTGCTGGAAAGCCATCTGGACCAGGGCTTTTTTTTGTAGGAAGTTTTCTTATTATGTAGTCAATTTCCTTGATTGTTATTGGTCTATTTAGGGTCTCAA
>NW_007244997.1:1574-35137 GCF_000164805.1 Carlito syrichta
GGTCTTTGGATGGAGTGTTCTGTAGGTATCAATTAAGTCCATTTGGTCCAAAGTCACATTGAGGTCTGGATCTCCTTGCTGATTTTTGTCTGATGATCTGTCTAGGTTTGTGAGTGGGGTAATAAAGTCCCCAGTTATGATAGTGGTAGAGTCAATATCTTTCTTTAGTTTTCCAAGAAGTCGCTTTATGAAAGTTGGCGCACCTATGTTGGGTGCATATATGTTTAGGATAGATGTTTCTTGTTTATGGATTGAGCTTTTTATCATCATGTAGTGGCCTTCTGTATCTTTTTTGATTTTTAGTAGCTTGAAGGGTATTTTGTCTGAAATTAAGATCGCTACTCCTCCTTTTTTTGTATTCCGTTCACCTGAAAGTTGTTTCCCATCCTCTTACTTTGAGTCTGTGGGTGTCCTTTCTAGTGAGGTGAGTCTCTTGAAGGCAGTAGATTGTTTCCTGATGATATTTTATCCATTTTGCCATTCTATGTCTTTTCAGTGGTGCATTTAGTCCATTCACATTTAGGCTAATAATTGAAATGCAAGAGTTGATCCTTGTCATAAGGTTCTTACAGAGTTGATCCTGTTTATTTGTTGTCTTTCTTTGGGTTTTGGAGTTGGTGCATGTGTGTTTTTAATCTTTTGCCTGTACTCTTGTGAATAATGCTGTTGTTCTTTTTTCTTTTTCTTCTGTGTTCAGTACTTTCTTAAGTGTTTCTTGTAGAGGTGGTCTGGTGGTAGCATAGGTTCGTAGGGATTGGATGTCTGGAAAAGATTTCAATTCTCCCTCATTTATGAAGCTTAGTTTGGCTGGGTAGGTTATTCTTGGTTGAAATTGTTTCTCTTTTAGAACTTTGAAGATAGGGCTCCAGGCTCTCCTGGCCTGAAGGGTTTCTGTTGATAAATCTGCTGCTATTCTAATTGATTTTCCCTGGTAGGTAGTCTGGCCTTTTTCTCTTGCTGCCTTTAGGATTTTTCCTTTCATAGTTACTTTGTTTAGGCGAATTATTATGTGTCTGGGAGTTGGTCTTCTCGTTTGTTGTCTTGCAGGGGTTCTCTGAATCTCTTGTGTTTGAATTTTTTCATCCTTAATGAGATGAGGGAAGTTTTCTTGAATGATTTCATGAAATGTTTGTTCCCAGTGTGGCTTCTGTTTCTCTTTCTGCCTCAGGAAGCCCAATTACTGTTAGGTTTGGTCTCTTGAAGTGATCATTCATCTCTTGCAGGTTTTGTTCTGTCTTTTTGAGCTTCTTTTCTATGCTTTTGACAGTTTGGGTTAGTTCTGTGTTTTGGTCTTCAAGCTCTGAGATTCTTTCTTCGGCTTGGCTGATTCTGCTTTCCATGCTTATTAGTCTGTTGTTCATTTCCATCACAGTATTCTTTACAGCTGTCATTTCTGACAACAGCTCCTTCCTATTTTCTTCTTGTCTCTCCTCAATTTTTTTAATTCTCTCCATTAATGTCTTGATGTCTGGGTTTGTTGCATGTAACCAGTCATTCTGGGGACTCTTCATTGTCTGTGTTCCAGAATCTGTTTTCTCAGTGTCTGATTTCCCAGGGGTCTGTGTAGGACCTATATTCTTCTTTTGGTTTTTCCTCATTTGTGCGGTTTTTTTCCCCCTCTCTACTTTTGCCTTCCCTCCACATCACCATCTTCTTTAATTCTGTTATTCAGGGGTAAAGGGATTGGTTCTGTTATTCAGGGGTAAAGGGATTCTGTTTGTTCAATCTCCTATTTTTTATGTATGTCCTCTTACTTTGTTCAATTCTGAAGTTGCACTGTAGGTTGGAGGTGGTCCTTTTTGCAGTTTTGAGATGTATTTAAGGGGAGAGCTGTGATTCAAAATCTGTCTGCAGGTCCTGGTATTCGCTGACAGGCATGTGGATAATGTGGAACCCACTTCCCACTGTCCTGGAATCTGTCCGTGCAGTTGGGCTGTAGGTTTGCTCCCTGAAATAAAATGTGGTTAGCAGAGGGGAGAGAATGGAGCAGATAGTGGGTTGAAGAGGGGAGTGGAGAGATAGAGGAGTAAGGGGGGAAACAAATGAGTATGCCAACAAATAGAGAGATAGGCCTATACTGAAACAGATAAAAACAATAGACCACAGCCACAGACGAACCAACTCTCATACAAAAAATAAAAAATAAAAATAAAACTTATAGTGATGCTAGCATACAAGCTAACTAACCACCTTGTTAGTGTGCTGTTCCTCTATACAAAGATATGGTTTACAGAGAGAAGAAAAGGAAAAAGAAAAAAGAAAAAAGGGAACAATACAGTAGGAATAGAATTAAGTCTTTAAACTAATAGAATCAATGAAGCATTTCGCTTAAGTCCAATGTCCTATCAGGTCTGATTTCTAGTTTTCTTTTCAAGCTGGTAAATTAGTTTGCAGTTAGGGTCAGTTGCCCCTGATCTGCTGTGAAGGACAGTTCAGATTACCCTCCATTCAGCACTTTGGTCTATGTCTTTATCAAGCTTGTTTCTCCCGTTTCGGTGTTGTTACCTTGAATCACCAGCAGGTGGTGCTATCTCATCTGCTCACCCCAGAGGGAGTGGGGCTGGATAGGAACAAGATGGCTGCCTGCCTCCGAGCAGGCAACAGGAGCCCCACGCCGGGTGGGCAGGACAGTCTCGGATGCAGGATAGGTGGCAGCTATCCCAGCAGATCTTCCCTGAAGCGGTTCATTGTGGATCACCTCAGGCCACGTAGTGCGATATGCTACCCCTCCCAGAGGCCGCGGCGGCGGTGGCGCCGGCGACAGCAGCGGCGGTGGGGGGAGGGGTGGCAGTGGTGGCGGCGGCGGGACCGTTTGGAATGCAGTCAAAACTGTCCAGTCATTCCGATGGCAGCGGCCAAGCTCTGTCTGTAGAGCAGGCTGCGATGCTGGGGTCCCTAGCTCCCCGGGGCGAGAGTCAGAGACCCACTGTAGATCTCCCTTGCAGAGGGCTTCAGACGCCGGGTTGCCCTGTCGCCATCTTCGATCTATTCATAGTCATTTATGTTTCCATATGAATTTCTGTATTGTCATTTCCAGGTCTGAGAAGAATGATTTTGGTAATTTAATGGGTATGGCTTTAAATCTGTAGATTGTCTTTGGTAGGATGGACATCTTAGCAATGCTGATCTTTCCTATCCATGAACATGGAATATTTTCCACTTGATTGTGTCTTCTTGGATTTATTTGAGCAGTGTTTTGTAGTTTTCATTGTAAAGATCTTTCACTTCTCTGGATAGGGAGGATGCTGAGGTATTTCATTTGTGTGTGTGTGTGTGTGTGTGTGTGTGTGTGTGTGTGTGTGTGTGGCTATTGTGAATGGGATTGTGCTTTTTATTTGGTTCTCCACTTGCTTTTGTTGGTGTATAAGAATACAACTGTTTTTTGCACATTTATTTTGTTCCCTGAGATCTTGCTAAAGTCCTTTATCAGTGCAAGCAGATTTTGAAAGAGTCTCTCGGATTTTCAAGGTAAAGGATTATCATCAACAAAGAGGGCTAACTTAACTTCCTCTTTTCCTATTTGAATGTCCCTGATTTTCTTCTCTTGTCTAATTTCTCTAGCTAGGACTTCCAACACAATGTTAACAAGAGGGGTGAGAGTGGGCAGCCTTGTCTTGTTCCAATATTCAAGGGAAATGTTTCCAGTTTCTGTTCATTTAGCAATATGCTATCTGTGGGTTTATCATAGATGGCACTTACTATTTTAAAGTATGTTCCTTCTATACCTAGGTGTTTAGGGGTTTTTTATCATGGTGGGATGCTGGATTTTATCAAAAGCTTTTTCTGCATGTTATGATATAATCATGTGGTTCTTGTTTTTACATTTGTTGATATATTTAATTACATTTATGGTCTTGAGAATGTTAAACCAGCCCTGTATCCTGGGGATGAAGCCTACTTGGTCATGGTGGATGATTTTTGAGATGTGGTTTTGGATTCAATTTGCTAGAATCTTGTTGAGAATTTTTGCATCTATGTTCAAGGGGGATATTGGTCTGTAGTTTTGTTTTTGTTTTTGTTTTTGGTTAGATCGTTACCCAGTTTGAGTATCACTGTGATGATAGCTTCATAAAATGTTTTGGGTAGAATTCCACCTTTTCCAATTGCCTGTAGTACTTTCAATAGGATTGGAATCCTTGTACATTTTGTAGAATTCTGCTGGATTGGTATCCTTGTATGTTTTGTAGAATTCTGCTGGAAAGCTGTCTGGTCTAGGGCTTTATTTTGTAGGTAGTTTTCTTATCACCAAGTCAATTTCCTGGGTTGCTATTGGTCTATTTAGTGTCTCAATGTCTTCTTGTTTCAACCTTGGGAGGTTGTGTGATGTCAGAAAGTCCTCCATTTCATTTAGGTTATCAAGTTTCTTTTCACACAGGTGTGCATAGTTATCTCTGATAATCTTCTGTATTTCTCGATGTCAGTTGTGTTTTGATCTTTTGTATTTCTGATTTGTGTTTATTTGAGCTTTTTCTCCTTTTTTCTTGATCATTCTTGCTAGGGGTCTATTGATCTTGTTAATTCTTTCAAGGAACCAGCTATTTGTTTTGTTGATGTTGCCTATGATATTTTTGTCTTCTGTGTCCCATATTTGGGCTCTTACTTTGGTGATTCTTCTGCTAAAGTTAGGGTTTTGATGGTCTTGTCTAAAAGCAGGATTTATTGAGAGGACAGAAAAGCTTCCATAGTGGGAGAGGACCCAAGTGGGTTGCCCTATGTTGAGCACTCTTTTTTGCATATTGGTTATTTGCAATCAGCAAATAATAAATATATTTCCTTATAAAGAGTGTATTCAAGAGATTTTGCCAGATTTTATTGTTATTTGTATTTTTATTACTGAGTTGTTAAAAAAGAATTTATTGCTTAGACAAAAGTCTATTTTCAGAAATCAGTATTGTGAATATTTTCTTCCAGAACGTGGTTTGCCTATTCATTGCTGATGTTCAGAAGTTAAAAAAATCAGAAGATAGTAGAAAACATCTTTAGAGTGCTGGTTAAAATAATTATCAATATAGAATTCTATCTGTTGGCCAGGTCCGGTGTCTTGCACGTGTAATCCAAGTAATTTGGGAGGACAAAGTGGGAGAATTACTTGAAGGCAGGAGTTCAAGAGCAGCATGGGTAACAGAGTGAGATCCTCTATCTATAAATTTTTTTTCAAAAACTGGGAATGTTGTCTCACTCCTGCAATCCCAGCGTTTTGGGAGACTGAGACGGAAGGAGTGCTTGAACCCAAGAGCTTGAAACAGCCTATGTGACACAGTGAGGGCTTTTCTCAACAAAAATTTTTTTAAAAATTCTAAGGATGGTGACACTGACCTGTAGTCCCAGCTACTTGAGAAGCTGAAGTGGAAGGGTTGCCTGATTACAGGAGGTTAAGGGTAGGGTGAGCCATGATTGCACCACTATTGCACTCCAGCCTGGTCGACAGAGTGAGACCTCATCTCAAAAATAAAATAAAATAAAATACCTAAAAATATGTACGTATAATATAAAAGTAAAAATTGGCCAGGGATGGTGGCATGCTTCTGTAGCCCTAACTACTCAGCAGGCTGAGGCAGAATGATTGCTTGGGCCCAGGATTTTGTGGTTACAGTGAGTTATGATTGTGTCACTGCACTCCAGCTTGGGCTGTTAACAGAATGAGAGCTTGTCTTAAATTAAAAAAAAAAAAAATTTTAAACTTTTAAAATTATATAGCTAACAAAGCATTCTATAGAACTAAATGTAAAAGACAGTTTCAGATGAAGAAAATTTAAGAGAAGTTGTATTCAACAGATCTGCATTCCAAGAAATGCTAAAGTAAGATCTTTGGGCTAAAGACAAAAGAGAGAAATCTTGAATTTTTACAAATAAAGGAATAATATTGTGTAGATTTTTAAAAATTAGATATGTGTATAATAATCCATATGCTAGGCCAGGCTTGGTGGCTCAGTCTGTAATCCCAGCACTTTGGGAGGCCGAGGTGAGTGGATTGCCTGAGCCTGCAGGTCCAAGACCCGCCTGGGCAACTTGGTGAGACCTCATCTCTACAATAAATCAAAATTTAGCCGGGTGTGGTAGTGCGTGCCTGTAGTTCCAGCTACTTGGAAGGCTGAGATGGAAGGATCGCTGGAACCCAGCAGGTCGAGGCTGCTGTGGCCGGGAGCAGCCACTGCACTCCAGTCTCCACGACAGAGTGAGACTTCAACTCAAAAAAAAAAAAATCATGCAAAATATTTTCTCTAAACACAATAGAATTAAATCAGAAATTAATAAAGAAATAAAAATTTGAAAATTTACAAATGTGTGAAAGTAAAATAATGTACTACTAAATAATCATTGGGTTAATGAAGAAATCTCAGGGAAAATTAGAAAGTTATTTTAGATGAAAGAAAATAAAAATACAATATACAAGACTCATGGAATGTAGCAAAGGCAGTGTTTGAAGGGAAATTTATAGCTGCAAATAAGTATGTTTTTTAAAAAGAAAATTCTCACTTCAATAGCCTAAGCTTTCTACCTTAAAAACTAGAGAAAAATGAGTCATCTACACTTGAAACAAGAATAAAAGATTAGAGTGGTAATTAATGAAACAGAGAAAATATAAATGATGGAAAACACAAAACTAAAAGTAGATCTTCAAAAGAAATCAATAAACTTGAGATACCATTAGCTAGATTTACCACCAACAACCAAAAGACATACATAATTAAAATAAAGAACAAAAGGACCATACTACCAACCTTTGAAATATAAAGGATTATAAAAGAATACAATGTGCAATTGTATGCCAACAAATTAGAAAACCTAGATGAAATAAACAAATTCCTGTTTTATAAAAGGAATACCAAAATTGACTCAAGAAGAAAGAGGCCATCCAAATAGAATTTGTTATGACAAGTAAAGAGATTAAATTTGTAATAAAAAAAAATTCCAACAAAGAGAAATCCATGCCCAGATGGCTTTGCTGGTGAAATCTATCAAAGTTTTAAAGCAGACTTAATCCCAATCCTTCAGGAACTCTTCCAAAGAGTAGAAAAGAGGACATTTACTGATACTATGAAGCCTGTGTTACCTTAATCACAAAACCAAAAACATTACAGGAAAATAAATCAAATAAGAGGCCTTATGAATGAAGACTCTCTCTAAAAAAAGAAAGAAAGAAATCCTTTAAAAATACTACAAAACTGAATTCAGTATCACATAAAAAGTATTTTTCTTAGTGTACTTGTTATCTAGTCCACCATCATTGAGCATCTGGGTTGGTTCTATGTATTTGCTATTGTAAACAGTGTTGCAACAAACTTAAGAGTGCAGATGTCTTTTTGATAGAACAACTTGTGTTCTCTTTGGATATATTCCCAGAAGTGGGATTACTGGGTTGAATAGTAACTCTACTTTTAGCTCTTTGAGAAATCTCCAAACTGCCTTCTACAGAGGTTGAGCCAGCTTACATTCCTTTTTTTTTTTACTTTTTAGTATTAGCCCATCCTGACCAGTGTGAAATGGTAACTCAATGCGGGTTTTGATTTGCATTTCTCTGATGCTTAGTGATGCTGAGCGTTTTTTCAAATGCTTGTTGGCTGCCAAATCCTCACATGTACCCCATGATTTCACAATTTTAAAAAAAGTATTCTGCAACATGATGAAATGATATTTACCCCAGAAATACAAAGTTTGTTCAACATATGAAAATTGACCAATGTAATATACCATGTTAATAGGATAATAGACAAAAAACACATTGTTATTTCAATATACACAGAAAAAACCATTTGACAAATCAACACCCTTTCATGACAAAACCACTCAACAAACTAAGAGTAGAAGGAGATTTCCTCAACTCAATAACCAATCTGTGCAAACTTACATTTAACACCATACTAAATGGTGAAAGACTGAATGAATGAATCAGGAACAAGACAAGGATGTCTGCCTTCACAACTTTTATAAAACAGTGTACTGTAGATTCAAGCCAGGCCAATTAGATGGGAATAAGAAATAAAAGATATACCATTATGAAAGAAAAAAAAAACTACCCTTGTGTAGATTATGTGCAGATGACATGAACTTGTATCTAGAAAACCCTAATGCATGAACATGCATGCACACTCACACAAACACACACACACATACACACACACACACACACACACACACAGAGTTATTAGAACTAATAAACAACTTCAGTAATTTATTTATCTTATATAAATAAATTAGTTGTATTTCTATGTATTAACAATGAGCAATTCAAAAACAAATTTAAGAAAATAACAATATTCACAATAGCATCATAAACAATAAAATTCTTAGAAATATATTTAACAAAAGAAGTATAATCTTATATACTAAAAACTAGAAAACAGTGATGAAAGAAATTAAAGAAGAAGTAAATAAGTGGAAAGACATTCATTCTATGTTCACAAGTAGGAAGACAATACTGTTAAAATGTTACTACTATCCAAAATGACCTCCAAATTTAATGTAATTTCTATCAAAATTCCTACAGTATTTTTGTACAGTGGTAAAACAGACCATTCTCAAATTCATATGAAATTGCAAAAGACTTTAAGTAACGCAATCAATCTTGAAAAAGAAGAACAAAGCAGGATTCACATTTCCCAGTTTCAAAACTTACTGCAAAACGATAGTAATCAAAACATGGTATTGGCATAAAGATAGATACATAGATCAATGAAATAGAACTAAGAATTCAGAAATAAACCAATCATTTATGGACAATTGATTTTCAACACAGATGTCAAGACAACTCATGTAAGTATTTTAACTATAAATGAAATGGTTTGAAAGATTATTTATAGAACTATCTATATTTTTAAAAATTCTATATTGATACTTTCAATTTTTTAGCTATATGGCTTTGTGCATTTCATTTACATTGACAAATATATTGTCATAAAGTTTTTATAATTCCTTATTAAACTTTTGATGACTGAAGCATATAAAGCTATTTCCTCATTTATTACTGAAATGATTATTTTGTGTTTTATTTCTTTTTACCTAATCAATCTAGCTAGAGGTTTGTCAATTTTATTCATCTTTTCAAGGAATCAACTTTAAGTTCTCATAATCTCTATTTTGTTGGTTTTCTATTTCAATAGTTTTTGCTCTGATTTTTCTGATTCCCTTCCTTCTATTAATTTGTGTTCAATATTCTTATCTTTTTTAGTATTAAGATGCATGCTTAGATCATTAATTTTATCTTTTTTCTAAAAATTTTTGTTTTCACTGAAACCTACAAATTTTGATATACTTTTAAATTTATATTTATTACTTCATCTGATCCATATCACTTTCCACACCTTCATAGAAGTACTATGCTCACTTTTTTACAGACAAGAAAATCCAATATAAATAGGGCTAAAGGACAAGCCTAAGATTCCATAAGTATGAATTCACAGACCCAATGTCTAGCACAGGACTTTGGATATCAAGCATCCTTCTACTATGTCAAGCTGCCTCTTCACTGTGTGGAACCATTTCAGATCTCTGAATGAACCTGCCATTTTGACATTTACTTGCAGTTATCATTAGAAGTAAGTGTACAGGCTGTGGCCATCAAGTTCTCTGTACCATCTGTTCTGCGTGAATCTGAACTAGAGGTATCTCTCTAGAGAGAAATCAGAGAGAGCACTGTGGATTTTCTTGTTCTCATTCAGATAGAAAACTTGTTCCACTGAATTAAAAATGTAAGAATACAGAAACATTGCAACTAGTAAAGTCATACTATGCAATATTAGCATCCTACATCAGAAGCACAAAAAGACAAAGGAGATGCTTTTTATAATGCAACATGTGCACAGACGCAAAATGATAAAGCCTTATCAAAATCTCAGTTGTATGTGCCTTTCCCTAATGTATTCTTTAAAAACAATTTTTTTTAAAAATTAAACAATTTTAAAAAAATGAAATTAACAATGTCTTCCTAGCTGGGTGAAAGGATTTAACCAGGTCTTTTTTATTTTCAAATACTATTGAAAGTTTTCTAAGGTTTATTTTTTAAAACAAGGATTGAAATGTTTAGAAATTTTGAAATCTTAGGCTAATAGAAACTAAAAAATGTTTTCCCATGAGAGAAAGAGCGATTTTCTCAAGGTCACAAGAGTTTTTACAAGTGAGATTTTTTTCCCCTGTAAGTGAAGGAGAAACTTACACAAAGTGATTAAAGTTGGGCTTCTGATGTCAAATAACAGGTGCTTCTGTGTCTCTTATTGTTTTTAAGTTTTGGGATACAGACAGGAAACTAAGTCTTTCAAAATAGAGTTCTAAGAAGTTGAGAATATCCTTGAAGAATAGTCTTGAAATCTGTACTAATTAATTGGAGAAAAAGAGAAATACCTTTAAAAGAGCCAGTGCCTACAGCAATAAATGAGACTTGAAGATTGCTAGGTTATACCTTCCCTCTACATCCCAAATATCTACCTGGACACTCAAATTTCTTCAGTTGAAATTTCTCTTTGGCACTCTGTCAGCCACTAATTTCCTGATTTAAAAAAACAAACTAAAACCCAACAAAATAGTAGGAAATGAGCTGAAATGGTTGCTTTATTTTTTGTTAGCTATTAGTATAACATTGAAGATTAATGTATGTATTTGTATACTTTAGGCCTGTAAAATAATATATTAATGATATAATAATAGAGATGCATCCCAACTTACATGGCTCAACTTTATGTCTTTTTACTTTGCAATAGTGTGAAAGCAGAATTCATTTAGTAGAAATTATGCTTTAAATTTTGGACTTTGACCTTTCCCCAGGCTAGCCATATGCAGTGTGAGTCCAGGCAGTGACAGCTTCCAGTAAGCCAGGACATCAGCGAGTAAACTCCCCATACTCCCCATAGTGCTGGGCCATCAGAAGTCTCTGCCCAACCATAGGTGAATGTAAGTTTTCTGATCATCGGGTTTTTTTTAAATGCAAATTTATTTATTTATTTGCTATTATTATTATTTTAAACTCTTTTTTTTTTTTTTTTGAGTCGGAGTCTCACTCTGTCGCCCAGACTGGAGTGCAGTGGCCGCTCCCAGCCACCGCAGCCTTGACCTGCTGGGCTCCGGCGATCCTTCTGCCTCAGCCTTCCAAGTAGCTGGAATTACAGGTATGTGCTACCTCACCCGGCTAATTTTGTTGATTTAATGTAGAGATGAGGTCTCACCAAGTTGCTAATATGTGGATTACAATTCAGATTAGGTATACAAGTGGTCATTGTACAGGTAAAGTCTGGGCCTCCCTTTGGTCCCTACTTTGCCTGGTTTGAGATCAGGTACCCTATTGATGTTATGTCCCCCCACCCTGGCAGTATCCCACTACTGCCAATTCCTTTCTTTTAGTAGTATGACAAATGTTCAGGGTTTACTTATGAGTGAGAACATGTGGTACTCTGTTCTTTGCTTCTGTGATAGATCACTGAGTTTGAAACATTCTGCATTCATCCAAGTTGCTACAAAGTCCATATGTTTGCCTTTCTTTATCGCTGTGTAATATTGTGTATATGTGCCACTTTTTTTTTTATTGAGTCCTCTTTTAATGGGCAGCACGGTTGATTCCCTGTTTTTGCTATTGTGAATAGTATGTTACCAGTAAGGAAATTGCTGGGTCATATGGAAAGTCAATGTCTAGTTCTTTTAGAAATTGCCACACTGCTTTCCAAAGAGGTTGCACTAGTTTTCATTCTCAACAGCAGTGTAGAATCGTTCCTTTTTATCCACATCCTCACCAGCATCTGTTTATTTCATTAATGATGGCCATTCTTCCCGGGGTTGGATAGTATCTCAATGTGGTTTTGATATGTATTTATCTGATGATAGTGAGGCTAAGCACTTTTTCATGTGACTGTTGGCTGCCTGTATCTCTTCTTTTGAGAAGTTCTTGTCTTTTGCTCACTTTTTGATTGGGCTGTTTTTTTTGTTTTGTTTTGTTTTGCTTTTTTCTTTTTACCATGTTTGAGTTCCTTGTAGATCCTGGATGTTAGGCCTTTGTCAGATATGCAGCTGGCAAATACTTTTTCCCATTCTGTGGATGGTCTCCCTGCTTTCTTGATGGTTTCTTTTTGCTTTGCAGAAGCTTTTAGGCTTGATGAGGTCCCTCTTGTCTATCTAATTTCTTACAGCACAATAAGTTTTTGGAGTTTTGATGAGGCACTGGTTTCCTGCTCCAATTTCCATAAGGGTGTCCCCTGCATTTCCTAAGGTTCTTATAGTTTGAAGTTTTACGTTTAGGTCTTTGATCCATTCAGAGTTGATTTTTGTGTACGTTATAGATAGGGATCCTGTTTCATTCTTCAGCATGTGTCCCGCCAGTTTTCCCAGCACCATTTACTGAATAGGTTCTCCTCTCCCCAGTGGTTGGTTGTGGAGGCTTTGTCTAAGATGAGTTGGTTGAGAAATTGAGGTTTTGCTTCAGGATTCTCTATCCTGTTCCATTGGTCCATATGCCTATTCTTGTACCAGTATCAGGTTATGATTATTGTAGCCTTTTAGTAAAGTTTAAAGTCTGGAAGTGTGATACCTCCTGCTTTGTTTCTTTTGAAAAGAATTGTTTTGGCTATTCGTGCTTGTTTATGTTTTTATATGAATTTCTGTATTGTCATTTCCAGGTCTGAGAAGAATGATGCTGGCAATTTAATGGGCATTGTGTTGAATCTGTAGATTGCCTGTGTTAGGATGGACATCTTAACAATGTTGATTCTTTCTATTCATGAGCATGGATTATTTTTCTATATGTTTGTGCTTTCTTTGATTTATTTTTGTAGTATTTTGTAGGATTTGTGTTTTGTAGTTTTCATTGTAAAGGTCTTTCACTTCTCTTGTTAGGAAGTTACCAAATTATTTCGTTTTTCTTATGACTATTGTGAATAGGGCTGTGCTTCTTGTTTGGTTCTTGGCCTGCTTGTTATTGGTGTATAAGAATGCAACTGTCTTTTGCACATTATTTTGTACCACGAGACTTTGCCAAAGTCCTTTATGAGTGAAAGCAGGTTTTTGACAGATTCTCTTGGGATTTTAAGGTATAGGATCATCAGTAAAAAGGGATAACTTACCTTCCTCTTTTCCTATTTTGATACCTCTGTATCCTTCTCTTGTTTAATTGTTCCTGCAAGGACTTTCAACACAATGTTGAAGAAGTGGGATGAGAGTGGTCAGTCTTGTCTTGTTATAGTTTTCAGGGGAAATGTTTCCAGTTTCTGTTCATTTAGCAATATGCTGACAGTGGGTTTATCATAAATGGCACTTACTATTTTGAGGTATGTTCCTTCTATGCCTAGGTGTTTGAGGGTTTTTATCAAAAAGGGATGCTGGATTTTATCAAAAACTTTTTCTGCATCTAATGATATAATCATGTGGTTCTTGTTTTTACAACTGTTGATGTATTTAATTACATTCATGGTCTTGTGGATGTTGAACCAGTCCTGCATCCTGGGGATGAAGTTAACTTGGTCATGGTGGATGATTGTTGAGATGTATCTTTGGATCCAACTTGCTAGAATTTTGTTGAGAATTTTTGCATCTATGCTCGTTGGCCTGTTGTTCTTGTTGAATCTTTAGCTGGTTTGGGTATCAGCGTGATGTTAACTTCACAGAACGATCTGGGGAGAATTCTGTCTTGCTCAGTTACCAGGAATACGTTTAATATGATTGGTATCAGCTCCTCCTTGTATGTTTTGTAGAATTCTGCTGGAAAGCTATCAGGTCCAGGGTTTTGTTTTGTTTTGTTTTGTTTTATAGGCAGTTTTCTTATGACAAAGTCAATTTCCTGGGTTATCATTGATCTATCTAGTGTCTCAATGTTTTCTTGTTTTCTTGTTTCAACCTGGTGAGGTTGTTTGATGTCAGAAAGTCCTCCATTTCATTCATGAAGTTTGGTTCCATACAGATTTGCATAATAATCTCTTATAATCTTTAGTATTTCTTCAGGGTCAGTTGTAATTTGAACTTTTGCATTCCTGATGGTGTTTATTTGTGTTTGTTTTGTTTTTGTTTTTTCACTTTTTCTTGGTGATTTGACTGGGGGTCCATTAATCTTGTTTACTCTTTCAAAGAACCAGCTTTTTGCTTTTTTTATTGTTTTCTATGATATTTCTGTCTTCTATGTCCTGTGTTTGGGCTTTTACTTTTGTGATCTGGATTCTTCTGCTAAAGTTAGAGTTTTGGTGGTCTTGCCTTTCCAGCTTCCTTAGGTGATTTATTAGGCTGTTAACTTGTGACCTTTCCATTTTCTTCATGTGTGTTTGTAGAGATATATATTGCCCTCTTAGATCTGATTTTATGGCATCCCAGAGGTTTTGGTAGGATGTGTCTTCTTTTTATTTGATCCAGGAATCTTTTATATCTATTTTGATTTCTGTGTTGATCCAACATTCGTTCATCATCATGCTGTTTAGTGTCCATGTCTTTGTGGGATGGGGGGAATTTTGTTGGTGTTGATATTCATTTTTATTCTACTGTGGTCTGAGAAGGTGCCTGACTATTTCAATCTTATGAAATGTGTTTATGCTTGATTTATGGCCGAAGATGTGATTGATCTTGGAGTACTTTCCGTGTGATGATAAGCAGAATGTATATTCTGTGGTTTTGGGGTAGAGTACTCTACAGGTATCTATCAAGTTCATCAGGTCAAGCATCAAGTTGAGGTTCTGGAGCTCTGTTGATTTTTTGCCCTGATGATCTATCTCATTGTTAGTGGGGGTATTTTAGTCCCCAGCAATAATAGTGTTAGAGTCAATATCTTTTTTTAGTTTACTTAGTAGTTGCTTTATAAATGTTGGTGCTCCTATGTTGAGTGCATATATGTTTAGGATGGCTATTTATTGTTGATGGATTTAATCTTTTATCATTATATAGTGTCCTTCTGTATTTTTTTCTTTTTTGAGTTGGAGTCTCACTCTGTTGCCCAGGCTGGAGTGCAGTTGCATATTCACTGCCACTGCAGCCTTGGCCTGCTGGATTCAGGCAATCCTTCCATCTCAGCCTTCCTAAAGCTGGAACTACAGGCACATGATACCACGCCTGGCTAATTTTTTGATTTATTGTAGAGACAAGGTCTCGCCAAGTTGCCCAGGCTGGTCTTGAACCCCTGAGCTCAGGCAATCCTCTCACCTCGGCCTCCCAAAGTGCTGGGATTATAGGCTTGAGCCACTGTGTCCAGCCCCTTCTGTATCTTTAATAATTTTTGATAGCTTAAGGGTTGTTTTGTCTGATATTAAAATTGCAACTCCTGCCTTCTTTTGTGATCCATTTGCCTGGAAACTCATTTTACATCCTTTAACTTTGGGTCTGTGTGCATCCCTGGTAGTGAGATTAGTCTCCTGGATGCAGCAAATAATTGGGTCATGGTTTCTTATCCAGTTTGCCATTCTGTGTCTTTTCAGTGGTACATTTAGTCCATTCACATTCAGTCTGATTATTGAAATGTGATTGTTTATTGCTGTAATAAGATTCTTATAAAGTTTTTTCTTTGCTTTTTTTCTTTTGGCTTTGGAGTTAGGGTATGTGTGTGTTTTCAAGTTTCTTGTTGCACTGTATTCTCTGTTGATTCTGTGCTCTGCTGTTCTCTTGGGAAGTGTGTGGTTATTCTTTTTTCTTTTTTTCTTCTGTACTCAATACCTTTTCAAGTATCTCCTATAGAGCTGGTCTGGAAGCTGCATAATCTTTTAGGGATTGGATGTCTAGGAAGGATTTTAACTCTTCATCACTGATGAAGCCGAACTTGGTTGGATAGGAAATTCTTGGTTGAAGTTGTTTATCTTTGAGGACTTTAAATGTAGGGCTCTAGTCCCTTCTTACTTGTAGTGTTTCTGCCATAGGTCTGCTACTATTCTGATTGGTTTTCCCCTGTGGGTAGTCTGACCTTTCTCTCTTGCTGCCTTAGGATTCTTTCTTTTTTGCCTACTTTGTGTAGATGAATTACTATGTGTCTAGGGGTTAGTCTTCTCATTTGACATCTTGTGAAGGTTCTCTTTATCTCTTGTTTTTGGATGATCACATCTCTTGTGAAATGGGGAAAGAGTTTTTTTGGATAACTTCCTGGATTACTTGCTCCAGAGTGTTTTCCATTTCCTTTTCTTCTTCCGGGATACCAATATGGAGTAGGTTCGGCCTCTTGATATAATCACACTTCTCTTGGTGACTTCGCTCTATATTTCTGAGTTTTCTTTCAATGTTTTTCACAGATCAGGTTAATTCCATGTTTTGGTCTTCAAGTTCTGAGATCCTTTCTTCTCCTTAATTAATTCTTCTTTCTAAGCTTGTCATCTTGTTATTTATTTCCTGGATGAAACTTTTTATGGCTAAAATCTCTGCTATAGGTTCTTTCAATATTGCATCTTGACTTTTTTGAGTCTTATTCACTCTTTCCATCCATTGCCCCATCCCTGCTGTATTCTGGGGCCAGTCATTGGTGACATCCATTGTTTGGGCTCTGAAGTCTGATTTTTGAGACATTTTCTCATAACACAGGGAATTAGCTGAGTTCTTCTGTTGATTTTTACCTCATTTGTGACAGATCTCTTTCTTTTGTCTTTAGTTCCATTATTTAGTGGCAATGGGAGAGGCTTTCACTTCTGATGTTTGTTCATCCCTCTATTCTTCTCTGACCAAGGCTCTGAATTTGTTCTATTTTGAAACAGGACTACGGATGGGAAGCTTTGCTGTCTCCTGTAGTTTTGAGAGTAAAATAAGGTGAAGGATGGGGAGCTAGGATTCAGAAACTACTTGCAAATCACAATGTTCACTGATTGTGATAAGGGTTTTCTAAGACCTACTCTCCACCACCACTTTATATGATGATGCAATGGGTACATGTGTGTACCCTCTGAGTCCAAGATGTGGTAACAACAATGAGGAGAACAGAGAAAAGTAGAATGAAATAAAACAAAAGTTAAAACACACACACACACACACACACACACATGCATACACACTGGACAACAAGAGCAGAAATCAAAGCAAAAAACAGCTAAACACACACACACACACACACACACACACACACACACACCCCAAACTGGAATAACAACAACAACAACAAAAACAAACAACAACAAAAACAAACAAAACAGGAAAACTAAATACACTGACACATGCCCAACCTAAACTGAAAGGAGAAGAAAAATAAAAAAAAGAAAGAAAGCCAAAAGAAATTCAAATCAAACCCTTACACATATATTCATACACACTATATTAAAAAAGAGAATGACTAAAAAACAAAAGCAAACAAATAAAACTGAAAAATGAACATTCAATCCTTTACATATACACTGAAAAATGAACATTCAATCCTTTACATATACAGAAAACAAAAAAGTGAAAGAAGAAAGAAAAAAATTTAAGAAAAGGGGGATTGGGGTGATGCAGATTTAGCCCTCACATACACATTCACACACAAAGTAAAAATAGTTTAAAAATTTTAAAAGCCTGCCCTTTTATGGCAGGTTCTGTAGTTGTTCCTCTCAACTGTCCTGCAGAGCATCAGCCTCATTGACAATCTCTCCAGTATTCGGTCAGGGAAGGAGAAGGGGACAGTGGGGGTGAGTGGAGTTTCATTCTTCCCCTCCCCCTCTAGTATGGGCAGGGTGATCCCCTCCAGTGGGGAGGTGCAGGATTGTCTCTTCACCAGGTACTGATAGGGGGTGGGGCACCTCAACCCCTAGAGTGGAGTACTCCCATTTCAGCTGCTGTCCAGGCTCCTCCTGGGTCCATCCCTCTCAGTCATGCCCCAGCCATGTGGGTCTGACGTTCATAGGATTACTGGGGAAGAAGGGGTTGTAATCAGTCTCGTCCCACCACTGATCTCTTTGGAGGTCTTCCTTGTCCTTTTCTATTCACATCCTTTGTCCTGTGGCTGAAGCAGGGTAGGAAGTGGGTGAAGCACCTGAGACTCAGCACTCGTCCTGTCCCTCCAGAGTTTGTGTTTTCATGATATTCCTTCTGGGTCATGGTCAACCCCTGAGTAGTTAATCCCCCAATCACAGTGATCAAATCAGGTCTATTGCTCTGTGGTGAGCAAATCAGAGCACTTTCCTGCCCAGTTTTCAGGATGGTGGCAGGGTGCCTCTTTCATCTTCTCCTGTGGGGCTCTGCCTCTGGGTTCCCTTACTGTGATCCCTCCACTGTCCTTGCTGCCAGTGTCTGGCCAGAAGCTTCAGTGGTGAGGCAGATCCTGGAGCTGGCAGTCTCTCCCAGCAGTTTCTTCCCAAAAAGGGCTTTATTTATTTTTTAAAAATTGACTCTGGGCTTCTGTGCCCTGGGAAGAGCTAAGGCCCTAGCAGAGCAGCTGCTTTACCAGGAAGTCCCTGGCCACTTGCTCCTGAGTCCTTGCTGAGTCAGCCACTCACACACACACTTATTCACCAACATGTACTCAAAATTTTCCATATACTCACTCATTCTGGGGCTTGCTTAGTATGACTGGCTCTGCCGCCATCTTCCCTGCCTTCTGTCCTGATCATCTTGAAGGCAGGCCTGGCTAAGCTTTGATGTTTGGTAGGTTAGATGTATGGTTTAAGGAGCTTTCAGCTTATAACTTTTTCAACTTACTAGAGATGTATCAGGACTTAACTCCATGATAAGCTAAAGAGCATCTATAAAAAATTATATCCTGCCACATGTGCCCAAAAATGTGTGTGTATTTCTGTGTGTGTGTTTCTATTTGGGATACTTTTTATTTTTGTCCTTTCAATTAAAGTATTTTCTAACTTTTGATGGAAAAGTTACTTGAGAGTAAGTCCTCACTTAACATCATGGATAGGTTCTTGGAAACTGACTTAAGCAAAATTATGACATTGTTTTGTTCAACATTGTTTCATTCATAACAATGAGAAGGAAATAATGGTATTGTTATATTGTTTTGCTTAAAGTCACAGTTTCATGAACCTGTTGGTGCTGTTAAGTATGGATTTACTATATACTTCTGTTTTAGGGGGAAATGCCTATTTTTAAAGTTTTTCCTGAGAGTGGAAGCCAGATTGATCCATCTCCTTCTTACACACCTGGGCCACACACACTTTCAAATCTCTTGGACTATTCAGAGGAAGAGAAGACCATCATAAACGATTCCGAATTTTCTGAAATTAAAATACATGGGAACTTCAACATTGAAATTTGTAAAATAAAAGATATATGATTATATTTGCTCTCCAAATTTGTAAAGCACTATCTCCTGGATAACAGCAGGAGGAGTATCATATAGACAGAGATAGAAAGGTAGATGTAGGTATTCCTGGGGCTACAGTGCTGACCAATGCCACTGCATAGCCTGTGGCATCCAGTGACTCCCATGAATGTGTAGAATGCATTATATTCAGTATTTTGCAACTTGTTACCATATAAGTGTATGTGGAGATACTTTAGGATATTTAAAGGCTACAGAGTGCTACATTGTGTAAATGCATTAGAATTTACCTAATCAATCTTCTATTGGTTTACATTTTAATCTACTATTTTCCTAATCCAATAATGCTACAGTGAGCATCGTCCGCATATGTCTTTCGTCATTTTCCACTTATTTACTTCAGGGAAGTACCTAGAAACAGAATTGATGGATTAAAAGCCATTTCCATTTGCATTTGATGGAATATCTCTTCCTCTCCTTCAAATGTTCAGTAGTTCTCACTTAGATGAAAAATAAACACTAGGTTGATTTGTTGTTTGCTTCCTCTGTTCATGTTTTTAGTGTCTCCTTATTCAGGCCAGTCCTCTGTGCTTGTGTGTGTGTTGACGTGTGTGTGTCGACACATGTGTGTGCAAGGTGATGGTGGGAGATGCTCATCCTCCTCACTCTTGCCTGGGCACCCAGCAGGATCCCACATTCCCCATATTTCCTTATAGTTTTGCCATGGGACTGAGATCTGGATGATGGAAGTGGGAGAAAATGGGTATCATTGTGAGGTCTGGCTCATAAAGACTTTCTGACAAAATTCTCCAATTTACCTTCTTTTTCCATTGGGCCCTCCCAGTACAGAGTTGCACAGAACCCTGAATGATGGCCTGCAACACAAGCCCCTCCACCATCAACTTTTTCCCTCCTACCAGCTTGCTTCAGACAATCTTCAATTATGTGTTAAGCCACTGGTTTTGTGTGTTTGTCTTTTTATTTGTTTGTTTTTGTTTGTTACACAAAACCTGCCACATGGTAAATATTACACATACAGCAGTAATTGTAGTTCTTACTGGGATGGAGAATGTTAAATATGACAGGATGAGGAACTTAGTGAATGGGATCTCAAGGAGATCCCCCATACATATGGCTTGTAGAGGGAGAATTGAGGCGTTTGGCAGTGCCTATGAATACATGAGTTCCATATCATCTTGCCAAATTCTCTATTAATTAAGATCTCAAGTTTTAAACAGTTTTTTGGCCTTTGCCTGAGTCATAATTTTCTATTCTGCAAATATTGATACAAACAAGATTGATAACTTTCTTTTATTGACCAATTACTACATTACAGGCATTATTTTAGGATCTTTATCTTTATTGCTTTATAGAACCCTTAAAAAAACAGAAAGAAGATTTACTAGCCCCGTTTTATATGTGATGCATTGAAGGCTTATGGGTCCCAGGTTTGCACAACTAGAAGGTGGTGCAGCTAGGTTTGGAACCATAGCCTACTTGAATACAAATATCTGATCTTAATTCACCACCATGCTACAGATCTCACAGCCTTGTGAAGAGGATTAAATGGGGAAAAATATTCAGTGCAATGGCTGATACACAATCACACCCACCCTTCCCAACACCCCCCCCCCCCCCCCCCCCCCCCCCCCCCCGCACACACACACTCTCATTGAAGCTCTAGTTATTTTTCCTCATTCCCAACTCTTACCATAGCTTTTAAGCCACCTCACAAGATAGTCATATCAACACCTTCTTGTTTTAATGGTTGTGCCTCAGCCCCTAGATGTTCCAAGTTAAATTTGTTTTTAGATCCAACTAAAGCTAAATTTTGTGAAATTTTCAGTCATCTTTTCATCCCCATACGTTCCTCTCACAAGGTTTTCAAAATTATATAGCCTTCCAGTGACTACACTGGCACATAACTTCATCATCACACCAGCACCGCAGATCAAGTTATCCTCGTCAAAAGCAATACCTGCAAGAAACATAATACAGATTTATACAATCAATTTTCCTACTTTTGGTTTCATCCCCAAGTCTGATCAAAGATATACCTGCTATCACCTTGGTATCCAGAGGAACGCACACGCATATATACACAGAAGCATGCCTTACCCTATAATTTAAAATATCTTCTTTCAGCATGGGTTTCCTTCTTATTGTTTGGTGGGCTATTTTTATTTTCTGTTTGTTTTTAAAGGACAATTAAATCAGCTTATTCTCTTAGTGGTCCCCATGGAATGAAAAGCTTCTATGCTTTACATATTATATTTTACCACAGCAATCAGGAGTCTCATCCAATATGTAAGAATTCCAACTCTGTAATAGCAACAGCTGCTGTTTGTAGACCTTGTCTGTGTGCCAGAAATCACGCAAGTGCTTGATATGACACAACAACCTAGTAGAAAGTTCCTCTTATCATATCATCCTGTCTCACTAGTGAGGAGAATGAGGTTTCGAGATGTAGAATCAACCCCAACAGTGCATGCCAACTAGGGGCAGGGTCTGCCTGTCCCTACAGTCTGAGCACCTGACTCTTGTGTATATTGCTCTCTTATCTTTGACTTTTATGACTGAGTTCACATAAAATAGGCACTTAAAATAAGGGTTCATTTTTTAATATATATGGTATTTTTTGAGTCAGGGTCTTACTCTGTCACCCAGGCTGAAGCGCAGTGGCATACTCATGGCCACCGCAGCCTCAGCCTTCTGGGTTCAGGCGATCCTTCCACCTCAACCTCCCAAGTAGCAGGAACTACAGGCATGCACCACCATGCCCAGCTAATTTTTCTTGATTTACTGAGAAAGGAGGTCTCATCAAGTTACTCAGGCTGGTCTTGAACCCCTGGGCTCAGGCAATCCTCTCACCTCTGCCTCCCAAAGTGCTGGGATCACAGGTGTGAGCCACCACACCTGGCCTAAAAGTTCATATCTACTAAGTGCTTATTGTGTGCCACGCATTAGTCCATATCATTTACATCATGACCCTTTTCACCCTTAATACCTTCCTTTGAGTTATGTACATTATTGCCCCCGTTTTATAGATGAGACTTCTGAGGCATGGAGTAACAAGCCAGTCAGTAATAAATTCAAGTTTTGTGCCAAGTCGGCCTAACTGCAAAGCCTTTGCATTTAACCACACAGTATACCACCGGGAGTATAAATGTGTGGCGATTCCTCTGCTCCTCCTGCTTGAAACTACTTAAGGCACACACTGCCTTGTATTTCTTGTATTTTTCCATCCCCAAAGAGCTTATAGCTTATACTGTTTCAACACATTGCATGTTTCCTTCTTAGGAATAAAAAAGTTTTTCGTCTCTCAGCAGATATACTATGGGGATATATATATATATACAGATATAGATAGATAGATAGATAGATAGATAGATAGATAGATAGATAGATAGAGATATATTTTTTTTTCTGTGAGTTTACTTCCACACACAAAGAGAGCAAACATCATTTATTTATCTCAGGAGAAATCTGGAAATCTCAGGCCTGACTAGACTCCAAATACCCCTCAAATGGAAAGTTTGAAAGCAAGAACATTTTGCTATGTTTGACTGCCTCTCCATTCCCAGAGTGTTCCGCTTTTCATTCTCAATTGCTCTTGCTTTCAGCATGGCCAGCCCTGTGGCTTCTCTAGACTACCAATTCTTCATGCACAATTGCTTTGCCTTTTGTTTTATTCAGAACAAGTATGCACTCTCTGGTCTTTCCTCCACCCCTTTTTTCTTTTAGTTTTGACATCATCTACTGTTTGTCTGGCCCCATGATATGTTTCTAAATGAGGTAGGACATGTTTGGAAAGGACCAAGAAGACTAACAAGAGCTCATATGTCAACTACGGTTGTCTGCTGCCATTGAAGAGGCCCGTGGGATGTAGGCCTTGGAATCCTGCTGTCCCTCACTCTCTGTCATCTTGCTGAAGTTTTCTCAACAGCTTTCCCTTTACCTAACAAGGTGATCATTAAAACAACTTAGTAGAAATGGATGATTGAAGGATCGGAATGTTTTGTCCTAATGAAAGTCTTAGGATTTAGTGGCAGGAGTAATGGATTCTGAATTAGAACTTCTCAGTTCTGTTGTCACTTCTGCGGTATAGGCTTTCCCCCCATACTACTGATAAGTATACCTTCTAGACATGCTTCACAGGATTTGTGGACAATTACTTTCAGTCATGCATGAGGAAGGATTGTGCAATTATAAAGAGCTCTACAGATGGAATTACCTCTGGGTCAGCTCTACCCGGTTTAATAAGGATGAGGATCTGCGTGAACCATAGTCAGTGGGTTGTACCACTGTCAGCAACACAAGTCAACTGAAAGCAACCATTACTGAGTCAACATTTACTGAGCATTTGTTATGTATCAGTCACTTTACTAGGTGCCAAAAGAACAAAGAAGAATATGACACAAAACATGAAAGCATGTTTATGGAAACCTGTGACTTGCTGGGAATCCTGATAGGTTCTGGGTGCTCCACAGTGAGATGGAACAAGCAGAAGGTCCTATGGCAACACATCAAACAGACACCTGATTTAATGTCGTGGTGTAAGATATATCATCTCATACAGTGATTTAAGTCATAATTGTGGCAATGAGGGGAAGAAGAAGCAATGGGTTTGGAAAAGAAAAAAAGATTCTAGTAATAAACACTTGCGGGGGCTAACGTAAAGGCATGGAAGTATAGATTTCTGTGTGTGTGTGTGTGTGTGTGTGCGTGTGTGTGTGTGTGTGTGTGTGTGTGTGTGTGTGCTTTAGATTTTTATATACCTTTTTTTTTTAGACAGTTTTGCCCTTGTCTAAATAGCTGACTAGGTTTTCAGTTGGCTACAGTGATTTTCCTCAGAGATACAATTGTTTATTAGAAAAAGAAACACCATCAGGACAATTTATTTGGATACTCTTATGTTAATTAGAATTATTTTGCTTTCAAGTAATAGCAATTGAATTTGGAGCAATGTTAAAAAATAAATAAGGGAATTTTTTTATGCACATCCCAGAAAATGAACTATATGCTTGGCTAGATCTAATGATTCAAACACCATCATCATAATTTTTTTTTTCTTTTTGTTCCTCAACTTTACTTTTTCTCCCTGTTGCTGGGAACAAATGTTGTTGTAACTCCAGCTCCCATAATCTTTTGAAACAAAAAGTGTCTTCCTTACCAACTCTGTTCAGTGTCTCAGAGAAAAATCTACTTGTTCCAGCTTAGATCTCATTTTCATCTGTGAGCCAATCCCTGCCTTGGAGTGAATGGAACATTCTCTTAGGCCTGGATTGTGTGTCTTACTCACTGTGAATGAATAAGCTTCTTCTGAGTACCATGGACCAAGCAGATTACTATGAAATGAGTAAAAGAAACTTCCTCAAAAGAAAAGCTATGAAGTATGCAAAAATAATAATAAAAGTAACAAATATTCAACACACACATATCACAAACTGCAATGGTATCAAGCCATCATTATGTGGCAGGGGAAAGATAAGACTATGAATTCATAATTTATTTCATCAGTTTATGCTATTGTTTAGTTCATCCATCCATCCATCCATCCATCCAACCACAACGTATCTATGAAGCACCAGCCACTTAAAAAGAGCCACGGAGTTCAAAGCAGAATAATGTGTATTTGTCCTCAAGTTGCTTATGATTAAAAGACAAAAACAGATGTTTCATAATTTCTAGACAAGTCAGAATAAAATACTTAATAATGGTATAATAACAAACTATCAAAATATGAAATATAGGCAAATATTCATTTGGAAGTTCAAGAGCAATGCTGTGGAGGAAGTGACATTTCAGTGAAGACTTAAAGAATGAAAAAGGTTTCAATAACTAGAAGACTGTTTCAGGCTGAGGGAACATTAGGAATAAAAGTCAATGAGATGTGAAATTGCTTAATAGTTGAAGAAAATGATAGGTGACTTATATGGCCAAAATGCAAAATGCCTAGATTAGAGAAAGGGATATGACCAGAAAGATAGTTGTTAGGAGAAAAATTACAGAGGATCTTGTAGTCCAGAGCAAAGAATGTCAAATATTTTTTATAGATATTTGAAGTAAGTACAGTTTGGGGTAAGAGGTTGAATAATCTGTGTTTCAAGAGGTAACTCAGAGAAGAAAAACTTGCACTCATGAGTGCTGAGGATCCCACAGACAATCCAACTCTTTCTACATTTCCATTTAGCTTTTACATTTCTGGGAACCTGGGAACAAATCAGTTATTTTTAACTATTTAAAAACTATCTTTTCTGAAGAAAATAGACCTTTGGTAGTTGAGCATGTTAGTAGTAAAATTTAGAACTACATCTTTTCTAGAAAAGAAGTCAACCTTCTGCAATTGCATGGCCTACTTAGCTTCCATTTTTTCCAAGGCATCAAATTGCAGCAAGGTCAAGGAATATAGAGTAACAAATACCTTCATGTTTGTACCTAGTGCCATTGGGGGAAAATCTCCAGACCCTTTTAGCACCCTCAAGAGCTTTTGTTTGATGTAAAATAACACTGCATTTTAGCAGTCATTTTGTGAATATATGCTTGTTCCATTTCCACCTCTGTTAAAAATGCCCTTATTCCCACTGTCTTTGTCAGGAGAAGAGAAATGCCAAGGAATTTCTGTTTGGGGTATGGGGAAAGAATCTTGAACAAAATTGCACTTTGAAAGAAAGTTAGAAATGTTCATCTTTAGATTTATTTTCTTTTTGGAACAAGAGTTCAAAGGCATAAGCATCCAGTTGCAAGTCGACATGTGCCATGGAAGTAAGAGAGTCATTAGAACCATAAACTCACAGAGTGGCATTTCTCCATCTGCACTGGCGACAATGCACTTCATATAACCACACCACCCCTTCCCCAAAGACACAAACAGCCCCCACAAGAGATGTGATCCTCTTGGCTGGCAAGTGGGATGTGAGTGAGAAGCCCTTTGAATATAAGGCGTCAGTTCTCACTTTGGAAGGTCTGGCTTACACAGACATCCAGCCAATCCCACGCACTTTCTCCATCACCATAAGGAGAAATTCATAGCGTGTTAACAAGAAAAAACTTTGCAGACCACCCCGTGTTTTTTTCATGGAGAAAATGAAATCATTGAAAGATGTCATTTATTGTAGGTGAAAATTTATAATAAAACTACATATTCTGAAGCATACAATCTCTTGTATGTTAATAGCACTTTACAGTTTATGGCATCTTCATACCTAGTCTCACCACCAGTTCTCACAGCAAGTCACTGAGGTCTGACTTATTCTCATTTTACAAATGAGAAGACTGAGCCAAGAGCAGTTAAAGTAACTCATAGAGGGCCAAAAAGAGCAAGAGTTAAGAGCTGAGACAGGAATTGGGATATTCTGAGTGTTAAGCCACAGCTCTTACCTCTAGGTTGCATTGCCTCTCAAAAAAATCTTGCCAAATGACCCTTTGTTTGGTGTTTGTTATTATAAAAGTTCCCAAAGAAGAATTCCATAGGATTTCCTTGAGCTCCTAGTGAAGGAAACCAAGAGCACAAGCTAACAGAGTCCTTGTGTTCTTTGTTTTATGTTCAAAGAACTAAGCCTACATTTCCTTTTTCTCCCCTGGCCTTTTGGTTGCATTTCTACGGATAGCCAAGTGATTGCCCTGCTTAGCATAGATGTTAAGATATGCATAGTTTAGTCATAGATACTTACCCTGCTTGTGTGATTCAACTCAGACATTAACATATCCTGTGTGTATGGTTTCGCCTTCCTTTGTGAGATTTTTGTCCTATATAAGAGGCATGCAGTAAAATAAATTTGCTCGCTCTCTCCCCTTGCTACCTGAGAGGGAGTCCTCCCAATCCTGCTGTGTCTCTGTCTCTTTCTTTTCTCATTCCCTCCCCGCAACTCAGGACCTGATCAGCAGAGGCTGGACCCCCGCATCCTAGGAAATCACCAGCATTGAGTTTCCACCGAGGGCAAGACTCTGGACAGGAGTGAACATGGCACAGCTGTCAGCACTGTTTTTATCACAGAAGAGTTCAAATAAAACTGGAGACACCAGACAAGCACACGTGAAATAAACAGAGAGAAAATCAAAGTGGGCCACAATTAAGTGATGAGTCATTATGGCAACACCTGATGCAGGAGTTGAGAGAAGAGACTGGTTGATCAGGCTTGAAGAAATCTGTTATTCTAACAGAAAGATAAAAAGCTAAGACTTCAGTAACCTTAGCACATGAACCCAGCACTACCTATGACTTGGATTAAGCCATTTCAATCCTCCAAACCTTCATTTCCTCATCTGTAGAATGGAACAACTCCTATATTTTAGGATTGTAGTGAGGACCAAATGGGATGAAATATTTCAAGTCCTTAACATAAGACCTTGGCATAAAAATATTTGCATAAGGGTATGGAATCTAGACTGACCTGGCAGGACAGGTAGGACATTAGGGGTGGCTTCCACATGGCACATGTGCTGATGGAGCAGAGAACACAGCCCATGAAGCTCTTTGCCTTGTATCAGCATACTGTTTGACCAGAAGTTCACTTGAGTTGACTTTGGCAGTTTTGTAGGACACTGACAGAGAGGTGTGAAAAGCTTTGGGCCCATTGTCACATCAAGGACATCAATATTTGTAAATAAATGCTTTTAGAGCTTAGTAAGAACTCAGGCCTGGGTTCATAAAGGAAAATAGGGGAGTGCTCTGAAGCCAATCATCAGTACTTCTGAGTCATTGATGGCTAGAAACAGGAGGCAGTGTCAAGAATTGGTCGGGCTCAGTGGCTCAGACTGTAATCCCAGCACTTTGGGAGGTCGAGGCAAGTGGATTGCCTGAGCCCGCAGGTTTGAGTCCAACCTCAACAACTTGGCGAGACCTCCTCTCTACAATAAATCAAAAATTAGCCAGGCATGGTAGGGCATGCCTGTAGTTCCGGCTACTCAGAAGACTGAGGCAGAAGGATCACCGGAGCCCAGCAGGTCGAGGCTGCAGTGGCCGGAGCGGCCATTGCACTCCAGTCTGGGCGACAGAGTGAGACTCCAACTCAAAAAAAAAAAAAAAAGATGGATGACCATTCTTAGGTGATATCTTAAGGTGGTTTTGATTTGCATTTCTCTGATGATTAGTGAGGCTAAGTATTTTTTCATATATCTGTTGACTGCACTTTTGTCTTCTTTTGAGAAGTGTCTATTCATGTCTTTTGCCCACTTTTTAATGGGGCTGTTTGTTTTCCCCCCTTTTGGCACGTTTGAGTTCTTTGTAGATCCTGGAAGTTAGGGTTTTTTCTCATTGTGTGGGCTGTCTCCCTGTTCTTTTAATGGTTTATTTTGCTTTGTAGAAGCTTTTCAGTTTGATGAGGCCCCACTTGTCAATCTTCCCCATCTGGGAATATACCTGGAGGAACTTAAAATACTCTACAAAAAAGATACCTGCACACACCTGTTTATTGCGGCACTATTTACAATAGCAAAAAACATGGAACCAACCATGCTGCCCATCAAAATAGGACTGGATAAAAAAAAAATGTAGTACATATATATGATGGAATATTACACAGCCATAAAGAACAAAATCATGGACTTCACAGCAACTTGGATGGATTTAGAGTCTATAATACTCAGTGATTTATCACAGATACAAAGAACTTAGTACCACATATTCTCACTCATAAGTGGACCTTGAACATTTACCATAATACTATAAGAAAGGAATTTGTCAGTAGCTGGAAACTACCAGAGAGAAGGGGGCGCACATAACATCAATAAGGACACCTAATCACAAACCAGGCGAAGTGGGGACCAAAGGGAGGTCCAAACTTATATGTACGATGACCACTTGCATACCTAATCCTAAACTGTACCCCACATCTTTAAAATAAAAAATAAAAAAAAATGCTAAAAATTGTCATGGAGGCATAAACAAATTTCTAGGAAAAATTCTTTCTTTTCCTACAAGTGGTACTTAGAAAATCCTCTTGGTCATACTATTGCAACTCAAGTATCTATTTGATATTAAGTTATTTGGTCACAGATGAAAGTAATGGAATACAAACACTGAGGCTGTGGTGATAAGTATTTGGTTTAGTAACACAAATGCATGCCTTGTTGAGGGACAGTACAATTCCGATAAAAACTGGCAGAGGTTGCCGGGCTCGGTGGCTCAGCCTGTAATCCTGTGCTTTGGAAGGCTGAGGTGAGTGGATTGCCTGAGCCCGCAAGTTCGAGACCCGCCTGGGCAACTTGGTGAGACCTCATCTCTACAATAAATAAAAAAATCAGCCGGGCATGGTAGCACGTGCCTGTAATTCCGGCTACTCAGAAGGCTGAGGCGGAAGGATCGCCGGAGCCCAGCAAGGTCAAGGCTGCGGTGGTCGGGAGCGGCCACTGCACTCCAGTCTGGGCGACAGAGTGAGACTCCAACTCAAAAAAAAAAAAAACTGGCAGAGGTATGGAAAGTGGATGGAGGGTTATGTTAATCTGCTAGTCTGCCATAACAAAAGTACCAAAGACTGGGTGATTTCAGCAATAGGAATTTATTTTCTCACATTTATGGAAACTAGAAGTTCAAGATCTAGGTGTCAGTATGGTTGGTTTCTTTTGAAACATCTTTCCCTCCCTTGTAGACGGTGTCCTTATGTTCTCGTGGTATTCTCCATCTATGTCTGCCTGAGTCCAAAATTCTCTTCTTATAAGAACACCAATAGTATTGGATTATGGGACTATGGCCCACACTAATAACTTCATTTCAGCATAATTACCTCTTTACCAACACTGTATTCAAATATAGTCACATACTGAGGTACAGGGACTTAGGCCTTTAACATACACACTTAGGTGTTGAGAGGGATGCTTTTCCTCTGTAAGCAAAGAAGCAATAATCTGAGATTCTGATACTGGTGGAAGTGAAAAAATGAGAAAGCCAGGAGAAGGCCTCATCAACAGGATGATGATCTGGGCCCACAGTCGGCAGAGTCAGGAAGGAATTTCCCACGACAGAAGAAAGATGTTCAATTCACGTGGTAGTTTTGAGTCAAATTGTTCTCATCTAAATTGACATGAATTTATAATATCTTCATGTGAAGTTTGCTATCCTACTGCAACTTCTTTTGGGGTCTTGTTGGCACTCTTTTGAAAATGAAGGAAGGGGTCATGTCAATGTTTTAAGGCAAAACCAAGAAAAGAGAGTTAAATGACAGGGAGAAGTAGAGACAAAACATCCAAAAATAGTATGGGGAGGAGCTAGAAGTTATAATTTAGAGCAAGAATGGAAAACCTCAACCAGGACATGTAATCATGCTTTGGAAATATACAGAAATATTAGGAAGGGTTAGAATTTTTGTAGTTATGCAGAATGGAGTGACATTTTATTTTCTATGATGTCTGCCTTCTATAAAAAAGGCCTTAAGGGAGAAACTCTGTTTTTTCTATAAATACATAAAAGAGGGTGGAAGATTTAAAAATGTAGATTTTGACACATCAGTTAAACAGCTTTGTTGTTATTGTCAATGTTTTCAACGCTGAGCTTTTGCACAATGTTTCCAGCTTCTAAAAATGTTTTCCTTTATGTCAATACTTTCTGAAGATATTCATTTGGAATAGCTTTAGGTAATAAAAGGAGAGTTTTCCTCTAACTAGTAATGGAGTAAATTTCCTCTAACTAGTAATGGAGCGAATATGTGTAAGAAAATTCAGAAGTTCTTACAGTGAGACACAGGGAAGATGGGTCTAAAAGGTTATTACAATAAGGACAGGATGGAAAAACCAAAGTCTGACCAGATAAATTCTCTACTCAAAACCTCTATGACTGCTCGTCCTATTAGCATGAAATTCAGACTCCTTCTCTCATCCTACAAACCCCTACCTGATCTTGTCTCATCCACTTTTTCTTCTTCACACCATGGCATCCACACAGGCCTTCACTCTCCTCTTTTAACATGTCAAGTTTATTTCTGTCTCAGGTTCTTTGCTTAGAGGTCCACTCTGCCTCTCTTTCTCTTCCTTCAGAATTTTGCACAACTTCTCCTGGTCATTTAAATTTCAACTCAAATGCTATCTTCCTAGGTAAGCCTTCTCTGATTATTTTAAGAAGGCCGCTCTACCACCTCATCCTTACCCGTTATTACTTTTCTCTTATTTATTCATGTATGTGTTGTACATCGTTCATTGGAATAGAAGCTCCTTGAATGTGAGCATCTTATTTTCTTGTTCTCTGCCATGTCTTCAGCAGAGGAAACCTTTGTTCAATGAATGAATGAATGGATGAGTGAATATCATCCTAATCTTTGCTCAGGGACATAGCCTCCAGACATGCACAAACCCTTTCATGCATGGGGAACCAAACATCCATTCATCTTTAGCTAAAAATTGAATCTCTTTTTTACCAGTTTTTTTTTTTATACCTAGTGCTTCTCCTTCACCCCCCCCCAAAAAAAACCTTTAAAATAATTTGCAAATCATAGGATTGCTGGACTTGGAAGAGCAACTAAAGTTATCCTACTCAGTGCTTTGTAAGCCACTGCACTGTTCCCACCAAGAGGTTTTCTAGTGTCTATTGGAAATAATTCCAGTAAATGAGAACATCCCCAAATAGTCCCACTTATCTTCTGACAACTTTCAGTGCTAGAATTAAAAACAAAAATAAGAATAAAAAACTTTGTTGTATTCTCTCATTCATTCTCTCATCACATATATATTAATACGTAAGCATCTCCTGGCAAGTGAATACTGTATTGTAGGTGCCACAATACAGCAGTGGGTTTGAAAAGCAGTCTCTTCCTCCACAGAGTGTTTGGGACAGCTGGGAAAATCAACATTTTATACATAATTGCCAGAAAAGCACTAACTAAGGGATAGATGTGCCACTAGAACCAGTAACTGAGGAACTTGTCCTAGAAATGAAGGGAGGAGTGTACATGAAGCCTAAAGAATAAATAGGGTTTAGATAGTACAAGGAGGAGAGCCAAAGGAAAGCTTGAAGAATGAAAGGCAGTCCAAGCAAAGAAAAACATAGCTAAGGTTTCCAAAGTGAGAGGAAACTTTGAGTATCTTGCTATCTCTGCCTCATGAGATCATGTGGACATTTGAGGGTTATCTTTCTCAGAGAACCCACTGTGGCTTAAGTAAAGACTAAGGGGCACAGGGATGTGACTGAAAGGGAGAAAGGAACAAGATTATTCAAGGATACAAAAGCCATCTAGACTCTGCCCTTCCCTAAAGTGACATGACTCTATTAAAGAGTTTTAAACAAGGGAAAGACATGAACTGGAGGAGAGCAAAAGTGAGGTGGGGAGACCAGTGATGAGGCATGAGCCTAGTCCAGGCAAGAGAGGAAAATGGTGTACACTAGAGTGGTGGAGAGTTGAGATGAAGAGAAGCCGAGAGATGCAGGAGATATCTGAGAGGTAGAACCCACTCGTTGATGCAAGTTCCCTTTGCTGGGTTATACAAAATAAGTAGCTTCACATCTTCACCTGATCACACTTCAACTTTTTGAAGACAGATATTGTCATTTCCATCCCCTCCCCTAAGTTGTACTTATCCAAGTAGCAAAGCCATGGTTCTTTCAACTGTTAATCATTGACCATGGTCTGACATCCTCTACTATCCTCATTACCTTAGTCCTTAGTGGTGTTATCTCATGGTGCCTCCACCTTAACATTTGGGTGGTAAAAAGGAAAAAAAAAAAAAAGGACTGCTGGGAGAAGCAAATCCAGAAAACTAGAAAGACAAAAGAAAGAATTATCTGATTCTGAAATCTTCAGGAACCAATCATATTTCATTAGATTTCAAGGCCTATTTTAATAAGTAGTGTATGTTGAACTTTGCATAATGAGATATAACATAAAGATTAACCAATAGATTCTGAGCCTAAAAACAATTTAAAGAAACAGTGCTCAGTAAAGTAAAAATTATTCCTGTCTTAAAAGATGGGCCAATTTTTCTTGCCCTCACAGAAGGGGGTGATTTCTGAGAGCAGAAACACAGCCAGGTCCATCAAAAATACCAGTCACAGGGACACACTCATTTTGAACCTGCATATTCTGTTGACATCTCCCCAGGAGAAAGTATGAGAAACTGGCATTAGCTTTAGATCTAAGTTGAGACAGCAGCATGAAATCATATGGACATTCAGGTGTTTCTTCCCCAACGAGTTTCATTTTATATAAATTGCAGGAAACCTGACACACATATTAAAATTTACTATGGTTAAGTGAGAGGGAAAAAAAGAAAGAGAGAGAGAGAGAGAGAGAGAGAGAGAGAAATGTTGCTTCTAGTAATAATATCCATTATCACCTGACACTTGTTTTGTTCTCTTGGGGGCATTTCCTGACATAGATTTTCACATCTAACCAAAATGTTTTATTTTCAATGGAAATACTGTAGATGTATGCAACCACAGCGAAGATCTGGCTAAAAATAAAAGAACACCCCAGTTTCTCTCTCTCTCTCTCTCTCTCTCTCTCTCTCTCTCTCTCTCTCTGTGTGTGTG
>NW_007244997.1:35157-54120 GCF_000164805.1 Carlito syrichta
GTGTGTGTGTGTGTGTGTGTGTGTGTGTGTGTGTGTGTGTGTGTATGTGTGTGTATGTGTTTTCTCTTACTTGGTGTTCGCCCTTATCACCATCAGCTCTGTGCAGTCCATCATCTATCAGCAACATTTATAGGGTGTCTACTCTGAGCAAGAGCCTTGAAATCCATGCCTGTTAAATGAGAACATCTCAGGACACCTGAAGAAAAATCTTTTGCATCCTACAAGCTCATTTGTCTGTCACAGCCCACAGTGTTTCCAGATGCACTGCAGGAGTGAAAAGCGTAGATCGTGCTACTTCAGATTGCTCTACATGATCTTGTCTAACTTTGACCTGAAATTCTATGTGTAGATGTTAAAAATAAGACTCAGGAGGATACTATACTCATATGTTACTGTAGAAAGTGTAAACTGGTGCATTCTACTTAAAGTGTGAATAAAGGTTTTTAAATATTCAAGACCATTTGTCCCATAAGATCACTCCTGAAAAGTCATCATGGAAATTTCAGACACTAAAATTATAGGCAGAATATAACCAGAAACCTAAACACCATTAACAAAAGAATGCTAAAAGTGAATCGTTTTTTAATTCTTGTCTAACCACTTACCCAATGCATTGTTTTTGAGGTTTTTTTTTTAGTTGGAGTCTCACTCAGTCACCCAGACTGGAGTGCAGTGGCCGCTCCCAGCCACCGCAGCCTCGACCTGCTGGGCTCCCGCGATCCTTCCACCTCAGCCTTCCAAGTGGCTGGAAGTACAGGCGCGCGCTACCACGCCCGGTTAATTTTTTTATTTATTGTAGAGATGAGATCGCGCCAAGTTGCCCAGGCCGGTCTCGAACCCCACGAGCTCAGGCAATCCATTCACCTCAGCTGTGATTACAGGCTGAGCCATTGAGCCCGGCTTACCCAATGCATTGTTATGTACCTTATAAAAAAGACATTTCAAAGGCCAAGTCTAGAAGGTGAAGGCTTAAATGAGAGAGGATATGAAGCTATACACAGTCATATATATTTTATATTTTAAAAATTATATGTGTAAGTATACCAACTTGTATAACTAAGTTGAAATCACAGTGCCTGTTATGGTGGAGAACATAATAAATTAATTGTTCAAAAAATGAATCAACTATAACAAAAAATATAGATATGCATGGGAGATTGAGTTGGGCAGTTACATTTCTTCTTTCTTCTTCTCTGTGTTTCCCTACTTGTTTACAATGAGAAGTTAATTCTTATAATCAGAAAACCTCTGCAAGATGAGTTGAGAAATGACTTGCTCAAGTTTACTACAGTGCTAATAAGCTGGCGAGGACTGCAGTGTGGACAGCTTCTGTCCTGGGCTAGTACACTTCTCATTAAATGAAAGAGAAATCTCTAAATTTTTCCTTGAACACCAACCCTGAGCTCTCCCCTAACACTGTGAAATGAGAGGTCCAATTGCCTGCAGGTAGAATTCCTAGAAAGTCTCATCTCAGCGTTTCCAATGAGGGTCTTGGTCACAGATAAAAACCTCAGCTCATCTTCCTTTGGTTTCCTGCTGTGGAGAACTCTGAGCAGAAGTGCATCACAGGAATAGCAAAAGATAGGCTGGATGAAATACAGTTCTCCAGTGGAAGTTTGTCCTACAAAATAGTCAATCTGCCTCTTGGAGCTCACTTGGGCATTATATTTTAGTGTCTTCCAAAGTTGTTTGACTTGAACTTGGTTTTAGAGACCAATTAAGAATATATTTTTGAAAATAACGACTATATCCATTTCAAGATCATTATCAGTCAGCCACTCTGTTGAGTGCCTCTTGTGAGTGATATCATAGAACCCTTACAAAAACTTTCTGAAATAAGTATTATCTTTTATAACCTAATATCAGAAGTGATATCCCATTACTTTTGCCAAATTTTATCCCCTTAGAAGTAAACCACTAGGTCCATTCTACACTCAAGGGAGAGGAATTATATAGTGTCCTTTGTGAATGATACAAACAATAAAGGCATTAGTATTTTTAATAAAAGAAAGATCACTTCTCATTGGGATGATCTGAGAAGATTTCATGAACTTGGCATTGAAAATGAGATTTTTAACAATGGCTTGAATTTATGGGTTTGACTTTTGTAGATCCCATGAGTAAGTGAGATCATGCAGTTTGTATCTTTCTGTGTCTGGCTTATTTTACTTAGCATAATGTCCTCCAGATTCATCCATATTGTCACAAATGGCAATATATCCTTCTTTTTTAAATGTTGAATAATATTCCATTGTGTGTGCATCTGTGTGTGTGTGTGTGTGTGTGTGTGTGTGTGTGTGTATGCACACGCGCACGACACATTTTCTTTATTCATGCATCTGTTGATAAACATTTGGATTGTTTCTATATCTTAGCTATTGTGAATAACATTGCAATAAACATGGAGATGCAAATATTTCTTCAAGATACTGATTTCATTATTTTTTACTTTATACCCAGAAGTTAAATTGCTGGATCATATGGTGGCTCTATTTTTAATTTTTTGAGGAATCTCCATACTGTTTTCCATAAATGGCTACACGAATTTACATTCCCACCAACAGTGTGGAAGTGTTCCCTTTTCTGCACATACTTGCCAATGCTTGTTATCTTTTGTTGAACTCATAAAAGCAGAAAGTAAAATGGTGGTTGACAGAGGCTGGGGGTAGGGGGAAGAAATAGGGAAATAGGGAGATGTTGGTCAAAGAGTACAAGAGTTCAGTTAATCAGGATAAATAGTTAATGGAGATTTAATATACAGCATAGTGACTATGGTTAACAATACTCTATTATAAACTTGAAATTTGCTAAGACAGTTGATCTTAAGTGTCCTCAACACACAGAGATATATCATAATTTATGATTGATATGCATATTATCTTGATTGTGATAATTTCTCTCACATATATATGTGTATCAAAACATCACATTGTACATATGCATGGTGGTTTTGCCAATTAATTCAGATAAACTCAGAAAGTTCATAGCACAGAGTTAAAGCAGTTCTGTCTCTTTGAAGCATTTAATGTCAGCAATTAGTTCTATTTCTACTTGTGTATATGCTGGGACTGAAAGAGATTATAGGAAAGTATTCCATGTGAATTCCAGATTAATAAATAAAGCTGGGGGGGGGTGGCTTGTGCTTTGCTAGGCGCTGAAAGAAAAGAAGGAGGTCTTCTATGTAGCAGAGTCATGAAATACAGTGGAGAGACAAAAAGAGGGCAAAAAACACAAATGGCATGGTTTTAATGTCAATAATTGACTAGCTGAATGTTTATGAAGAAGAGGTTATGTCTCCAAGAACTAATGTAATGCTTTGATCATAGTAGATACATGATAAATCTTTGTTGAATAAATAAACTCCTAGATCTTTTTCTATTTGCAGCTTTAAAAGACACACTAGATCAAGAAACCAACCTTTTAAATGCTTATTATGAATACCTAATCATTTGAGTGACTACTGTGGGCAGTCAGGGCTCTAGTGGCTTCCTGAAACACGGTCACAGGTGGGCTGGGGCCCTTGCAGGTCTCTCAGCTGCAGATGGGAGTGAAAAACCAGCCACAGAGGGATCTGCCAGCTCCAGGTTGCTGCCCAAGTGGTGGGAGAGGGCTAGGAAAAACAAGCAAAAAGGGGGATGCCACGATGAGGGATATTAGCGATGACAGAATATAAGAAGCTGCATGTTTTATCACAAAATCCGTTGTCTTGTGAGGCTGGCAATACTCGTAAGATGCCATTCCTACCTCATTGATTCTCTGCTATAGCATGGATCCACTGTACATTATTTCACATACATCAATTACAGGTCCTAAAGGGGTGAAGGTGGACAAAAATGATAGTGGTTGGGAGTCACCAACACCTGTCTCTTTTGCTCTGCTCAAAATGACAACGTTGAATGTGTGTGTATGTGTGCATATGCAAAAATGTACCTTTTTTTCAAAGCAATATAAAAGTTTTGCTTTCTAAACTGAAGTTTAAGTAAGGGTTTGAATGTATAAATACATGTGCACACATAGGTACACTCGTGTATACACGTAAATGCACACACTTTTACTCCTCCCTTAACGGGAGCTTGAGAAGTCTATTCAGTGACCATGCCAGCCGGACGCATCTCTTTCCTCGAAACCAGTGTGCTTTCTAAGGGGCCAATAATGATTGGATAGTTAAAGGAAATGGGAGAATCTCAGGAGCTCTATAATCTAGAATTCCTGTGAAATGTTCTCCTAAAATCTCTTTCAGTCCCAGCATATACACAAGTAGAGACAGAACTAATCACTGACAGTAAACGCCGTCACAAGGAGACAGAACTGTTTTAACTCTGTGTTGTAAGCTTTCTGAGTTTATCTGAATTAATAGACAAAGTCTCTATGCATATAAGTAATAAGCTCAAATACATATTATTTTTATTTATCTAGAAATATTTTGTTTGCTTGCTTTTTTTTTGGCAAAAGTCAGAAGGCAGCTACAAGGGCCAGAGTATGGCTCTCTTTTATCTAATTTTTAAATCATTGGCCCAATACTAGCATACATCTTACATATTTTCTGTTTTTTTCTCTTATCTATCTCTTAATGAAGCATTGCAATGTGAAGTTGCATTCTCAAGATAATACAAGTCTCTTGGGTAGCACTACTCTTTTGATATACAATCCAGTGTTCCAAGTATGAGATTTTATTAAGCAGATATTAAAACACCTCATTTTGCTTTATGTTCCTTGTCAGTGTGGTTTGTTATTGTGGCCAGGTGGACAAAAGTTTCTAAATAAATACTTAATTTTCTTCATCTTTGCTTATACCATCACCTAAATCTACAGAAATTTCTTTTATACAGCTCAACAAAATACTATTATGTCTGATTAAGTTCAAGATGCAACACTGACTTTATCTTTTGCTTTTTAATGAACCCAATGTTCAAACTGTCTCCTTTTTCTTTTTTTACCCATTACCTTGCAGACCTGTGAGAGTAGTAAGTAGGAAAATGCTGTATTTGGAATTTAGGAGGGTCACTTGCAATAACTTTACTCTGTCTGCTCCAGTCAAGAATACAAGACTCTAGGGATCTGGCTCCAAAAGTAAAAATAATTCTGGTCGGGAGCATATAACCAAGGGCCGAATGATCACGCATGGAAATTTATGGAAGAAGGCCTTATTTGAAACTTTCATTAATTTTTCAAGATCTTAATTACTACTTTCTGTATATTGTTTTCTAAACGTCCATGACTGGGTTTTTCTTTCTTCCTTTATACGAAAACCCATAAGATTTGAGTAATATATTGTAAGAAATCTGGAAACTGGAATTTTTTTTCTAAATATTATTATTAATGTTAAGAAGACTTTACTAATCACCTACTCTGTGTAAAACGTAGAAACCTGAACATTTCATTTATTTATTTATTTATTTTTTCAGTCAGAGACTCACTCTGTCATCCAGGATGGAGTGCAGTGGCACACTTGTGGCCACTGCCACCTCGACCTGCTGGGCTCAGTTGATTCTTCCACCTCAGCCTTCCAAGTAGTTGGAACCACAGGCGTGTGCCACCATGCCCAGCTAATTTTTTGATTTATTGTAGAGATGAGGTCTCACCGAGTTCCTCGAAACCCTGAACTCAGACAATCCTCTCATCTCCACCTCCCAAAGTGCTAGGGATAAAGCTGTGACCCACTGTGCCCGGCTGAAATTTGAACATTTTAACAGGTATTTATAGGAAGCTTAATCACAAGGTAAATCAAACATCTTTAAAGTAGATACGAAATTCTAAGCTGCAGAAATATCATGCAAACTGAGATTTAAAGGCAAAAGGAATCTAGCTAGATAAGACACTTTAACTGTGGGAGCTAGGAAAGCATCTTTTAGGAATTTCTCTAATGTCATTTCTTCAGAGAAGACTCCTCTTGATTCCCTCAATCTAAATAAATCTCTTCTCCAGCTTTTATTTTATTTTCTCATTATTTATTATAATTTATTTATTCATATCTAGCTCTGTGGTTGTTTGGCATATCTCTCCATTGCTAGACTCTAAACTCTACAAGGGAAAGTATTCTGCTTTACTTATTTGTTTATAGCTTAATGCTATATTATAGTAAGTGTTCCACCGACGTTAATGACTAAAAAGATTAAAGACTATATCATATAGAAAGTATACCTATATCATTTATTGAGCACTTACTATCAGCTAAACATCCCAAAGCATCTCATTTAATCTTCTTTTTTGTTAATCAATATTTTTTATTATGATATTGTGGGGTACAGTTAAGAGTTAGGTACACAAATATGCTTTGTTAAGGCACCCTTGTTGATAACAGGTGTCTCCCCATCCCCAGACAGATATTTACTACCGTTAATCCCATCTCCCCCCCCATAGTTTTCCACCACTGTCAGTCATTTTCTTATAGTATTACGTTGTATGTTCATGGTCCACTATATGAATGAGAACATGTGATACTCAGATTGTTGTTTCTGTGAGAGGTCACTCAGTATTATAGACTCTAGTTCCATCCAGGTTGCTGTGAAATTCATGATTTTGTTCTTTTTTATGGTTACGTAGTATTCCATCATGTATATGTTCCACATTTTTTTAATCCAGTCCCCTTTTGATGGACAGCTTGGTTGCTTCCAGATTCTTGCTATTGTGAACAATGCTGCGATAAACAGACGTGTGCAGGTATCTTTTTTATAGAGGGATTTGAGTTCTTCAGGGTATATTCCCAGTAGGGGGATTGTGGAGTCAAAAGGGAGGTCAATATTTAGAGCTTTTAGGAATCTCCATACTGTTTTCCACAGAGGTTGTACTAGTTTGCACTCCCACCAACAGTGTAGAAGTGTTCCCTTTTCGCCACACACTCCCCAGCAACTGTTATTTTTTGAGTTATTGATAATTGCCATTCTGACTGGAGTTAGGTGGTATCTCAGTGTGGTTTTGATTTGCATCTCCCTGATGATTAGTGAGGTAGTACATTTCTTCATGTGTCTGTTGGCTGCTCGGATGTCTGCCTTTGAGAAGTATCTGTCCATATCTTTTGCCCATTTTATAATGGGATTGTTTTTTTTTTCTTTTCAGCATGTTTAAGTTCCTTGTAGACCAAAGATGTTAAGCCTTTGTCAGACCTGGAGTTGGCAAATACTTTTTCCCAGTCTGTAGGCTGTCTCCCTGCTCTCTTGATGGCTTCTTTGGCTTTGCAGAAGCCTGTCAGTGTAATGAGGTCCCACTTGTCTATCTTCTCTCTTATGGCCTGTGGGTTTCGGGTTTTGTTCAGGAATTGGAAGCCAGGTCCAATTGCCATGAGGATATGTCCTTCATTTTCTAAGGTTTTTATGATTTGAGGTTTTACATTTAGGTCTCTGATCCATTTAGAGTTCATTTTTGTGTATGGGGATAGATAGGGGTCCTGTTTCAATCTTCTGCATGTGGTCAGCCAGTTTTCCCAGAACCATTTCCTGAATAGGTTCTCCTCTCCCCAGTGGTAGGTGGTGGAGGCTTTGTCGAAGATGAGTTGGTTGAGAAATTGAGGTTTTGCTTCTGGAATCTCAATTCTACTCCATTGATCTATATGCCTGTACCAATACCAAGCTGTTTTGATGATTGTAGCTTTATAGTAAAGTTTGAAGTCTGGTAATGTGATACCACCTGCTTTGTTTTTTTGCTGAGGATTGTTCTCGCTATTCTTGGTCGTTTGTGTTTCCATATGAATTCCTATGTTGTTTTTCTAGGTCTGAGAAGAATGTAGCTGGTAATTTGATGGGTATTGCATTAAATCTGTAGATTGCCTTAGGTAGGATGGACATCTTCACAATGTTGATTCTTCCAATCCATGAGCATGGGATATTTTTCCACTTGTTTGTGTCATTGATTTCTTTGAGCAGTGTTTTTGTAAAGGTCTTTCACGTTTCTGGTTAGGAAGATGCCAAGGTATTTCATTTTTTTTTTTAGGCTACTATGAATAGAATTGTGGTTTTCATTTGGGTTTCTGTTTGTTTATTATTGGTGTAAAGAAATGCGATTGTCTTTTGCACATTTATTTTATATTCTGAGAATTTTTGAAGGCCTTTATCAGTGTAAGGAGGTTTTTGACAGATTCTCTTGGGCTTTCAAGGTACACAATCATATCATCTGCATAGAGAGATAACTTGACTTCCTCTTTTCCTATTTGGATACCCCTGATTGCCTTCTCTTCTCTGATTGCTCTAGCCAGGAATTCCAATACTATATTGAACAGGAGGGGTGAAAGTGGGCATCCTTGCCTTGTTCCACTTTTCGGGGGAAATGGTTCCATTTTTTGTTCATTTAGGAGTATGCTGGTTGTGGGTTTCTCATAGATGGCTTTTACTATTTTGAGGTATGTTCCCCATATGCCTAGATGTTCGAGGGCTTTTATCAAGAAGGGGTGCTGGATTTTATCAAAAGCTTTTTCTGCATCTAATGACATAGTCATGTGTTGTTGTTTTTTTACATCTGTTGATGTATTTAATTACATTTATGGTTTTACGAATGTTGAACCAGTCTTGCATCCCAGGGATGAAGCCTACTTGGTCATGATAGATGATTTTTGAGATGTGTTGTTGAATCCGGTTCGCTAGAATCTTGTTGAGAATTTTAGCATCTATGTTCGTCAAAGATATTGGCCTGTAGTTCTTTCTTTGTTGGGTCTTTACCTGACTTGGGTATCAATGTGATTTTAGCTTCGTAAAATGATTTGCAGAGAGTTCCATCTTTCAAAATCACCTGGAAAACCTTCAGTAGGATAGGTATCAGCTCCTCTTTAAATGTCTTGTAGAATTCTGCTGGAAAGCCATCTGGTCCAGGGCTTTTTTTAATGGGTAGTTTTCTTATTATGTAGTCAATTTCCTTGATTGTTATTGGTCTATTTAGGGTCTCAATTTCTTCTTGTTCCAACCTAGGCAGGTTGTGTGATGTCAGAAAGTCCTCAATTTACTTAAGGTTTTCAAGTTTGTTCCTGTACAAGTGTGCATAGTAGTCTCTAATGATCTTTTGCATTTCTTCAAGATCAGATGTGACTTCATCCTTTGTGTTTCTGATTGTGTTTATTTGGACTTTTTCTCTCTTTTTCTTGGTCAGTCTACCTAGGGGACAATGATCTTGTTTATCCTTTCGAAGATACAGCTTTTTGTTTCATTAATTTTTTTGTATTATCTTTTTGTCTTCTATCCTGGATTTGGGCTTTTATTTTGGTTATCCAGATTCTTCTGCTGAAATTAGGGTTTTTGCGGTCTTGCTTTTCTAGCTTCTTTAGGTGGCTTGTTAGGCTGTTAATTTGTGATACTTCCATTTTCTTCATGTGCGTTTGTAGGGATATAAATTCCCCTCTTACTACAGCTTTCAAGGCATCCCAGAGATTTTGGTAAGATGGTTCTTCATTTTCATTTGTTTCCAGGTACCTTTCAATCCCTGTTTTGATTTCATCATTGACCCAGGAGTTGTTTAGCATCATGCTGTTTAGTGTCTATGTCTTTGTGAGTTTGGGGGGGGACCTTGTTGGTGTTAATGCTTATTTTTATTCCACTGTGGTCCGAGAAGGTGCATGGTAAAATTTCAGTCCTTTTAAATTTGCTTATGCTTGACTTATGGCCAAGTATGTGGTCAATCTTAGAGTACGTTCCATGTGGTAATGAGTAGAGTGTGTATTCTGTGGTCTTTGGATGGAGGGTTCTGTAGGTATCAATTAAATCCATTTGATCAAGAGTCACATTGAGGTTTTGGATCTCATTGCTGCTTTTTGTCCTGATGATCTGTCTAGGGTTGTGAGTGGGGTACTAAAGTCCCCAGCTATGATGGTTTTGGAGTCGATATCTTTTATAAGTTTACCTAGGAGCTGCTTTATGAAAGTTGGTGCTCCTATGTTTGGTGCATTATGTTTAGGATGGATATTTCTTGTTGATGGATTGAACCTTTTATCATTATGTAGTGGCCTTCTCTATCTTTTTAAATTTTTGATAGCTTAAAGGATATTTTGTCTAAAATTAAGATTGCGACTCCTCTTTTCTTTTGTGTTCCATTCGCCTAAAAATTTGTTTCCCATCCTCTTACTTTGAGTTTGTGAGAGTGTCCTTTCTAGTGAGGTGAGTCTCTTGAAGGCAATAGATTGTTGCCTGATGATATTTTATCCATTTTGCCATCCTATGTCTTTTCAGTGGTGCATTTAGTCCATTCACATTCAAACTAATTATTGAAATGTGAGAGTTGATCCCTGTCATGATGTTCTTACAGAGTTGTTGTTCTTCCTGTTTGTGTGTTGTCTTTAATTTGGTTTTAGAGTTGGATCATGTGTGTTTTTAATCTTTTGCCTGTACTCTTGTGAAGAACGTTGTTGTTCTTTTTTCCTTTTCTTCTGTGTTCAATACTTTCTTAAGTGTTTCTTGTAGAGGTGGTCGGGTGGCAGTGTAGGTTCTTAGGGATTGAATATCTGGGAAAGATTTCAATTCTCCCTCACTGATGAAGCTTAGCTTGGCTGGGTAGGTTATTCTCAGTTGAAATTATTTATCTTTTAGAACTTTGAAGATAGGGCTCCAAGCTTTCCTAGCCTGGAGGGTTTCTGTAGATAAATCTGTTGCTATTCTAATAGATCTTCCCTGGTAGGTAACCTGACCTTTTTCTCTTGCAACCTTTAGAATTTTTTCTTTTATACCTACTTTGTTTAGGCGAATTATTATATGTCTGGGAGTTGGTCTTCTCATTTGTTGTCTTGCAGGGGTTCTCTGAATCTCTTGTGTTTGAATTTTTTCATCACTGATGAGATGAGGGATATTTTCTTGAATGATTTCATGAAATGTTTGTTCCAGTGTGAACTCTGTTTCTCTCTCTGCCTCAGGAAGGCCAATTACTCTTAGGTTCAGTCTCTTGAAGTGATCATTCATCTCTTGAAGGTTTTGTTCTGTCTTTTTGAGCTTCTTTTCTATGCTTTTGACAGTTTGGGTTAGTACTGTGTTTTGGTCTTTGAGCTCTGGGATTCTTCTGCTTGGCTAATTCTGCTATCCATGCTTATTAGTTTGTTATTTATTTCCATCACAGTATTCTTTACTGCTATTATTTCTGACATCAGCTCCTTCCTATTTTCCTCTTGTCTCTCCTCAATTTTTTGTCTTGATGTCTGGGTTTGTTGCATGTGACCAGTCATTCTGGGGGCTCTTCATTGTTTGTGTTCCAGAGTCTGTTTTCTCAGTTTCTCACCTCCCAGGGTTCTGTGTGAGACCTATATTCTTCTTTTGGTTTTTCTTCATTTGTGCGGTTTTTTCCCTCCCTACTTTTTCCTTCCCTCCACATCACCGTCTTCTTTAATTCTGTTATTCAGGGGTAGAGGGATTGCTTTTACTTATGTTTGTTCAATCTCATATTCTTCTTTATGTATGTCCTCTTACTTTGTTCAATTCTAGTGTTGCACTGTAGGTTGGGGGTGGTCCTTTTTGCAGTTTTGAGATTTACTTTAGGGGTGAGCTGTGATTCAAAATCTATCTGCAGGTCCAGGTATCCACCAACAGGTGTATGGATAATCTGAAACCCACTTCCGACTGCCTTGGAATCTGTCCATGCAGTGGGGCTGTAGGTTTACTCCCTGAAATAAAATGAGGTTAGCAAAGGGAAGAGAATGGAGCAGACAGTGGGGGGAAGAGGGAGGTGGAGAGAGAGAGGAGTAAGGGGGGGAAAAGATGAGTGTACCAACAAATGGAGAGAGAGAGACCTAAACTGAAACAGATAAAAACAATACACCATGGCTACAGACTAACCAACTCCCATACAAAAAAAAACATACAATGATGCTAACATACAAGCTAACCAAGCACCTCATTGGTGTGCTGTTCCTCTGTACAAAGATATGGTTTACAGAGAGGAGAAAAGAGAAGAAAAGGAAGAGAATTTTAAAAAGGAACAAAACTGTAGGAACAGAATCAAGTCATTAAACTAACAGAACCAGTCGAGCACACTCTGAGACTTTTTGTTTAAGTCCAATGTCCTTTCAGCTCTGATTTCTAGCTGTCTTCTCAAGCTGGTAAATTTGTTCACAGTTAGCGTCTGTTGCCCCTGGCCTGCTGTGAAGGACAGTTCAGATCACCACTCAGTTCACCACTCAAATCTCACCTGTGTCTGTTTTTCAAGCTTGTTTGTCCGTATCGGTGTTGTTACCTTGAATCGCCAGTAGGTGGTGCTATCTTGCAACCCCAGAGTGGGCGGGGCTGGACAGGAACCAGGCAGAGGCCAGAGATTGGAGCCTGCCTCAGGGAACACGGGAGGAGACCCACCGCCCCGGCGCAGGACATCACGGTGGCAGCTTTGGTGGCAGTGATCCCAACAGATCTTGCCTGCAGGGGCTTCAAGTACTGAAGTTGTGGGTCGCCTCAGGCACAGGTGGCGTGGTGCGCTATGGCCATCACGAAGGCTGCAGCAGCGCTGGTGTGTCTGTGGCTGCAGTGGCTGTCCAGACCACCGCGATACCCCAGCGGTGGCGATGGCCGAGCTCCATGTGAAGAGTGGGCTGCTAACGTTGGGATCCACAACCCCCGGGGAGAGAGAGAGGGACCCTCTGTGTTCTCCTTTGCAGAGGATCTCATAGACCAGGCTGCCCCATCGCCATCTTGCCAGAAGTCCTCCTCATTTAATCTTCTAATAATACAGTAACACAGGCATGTCTAACCCGTGGTCCCCCGACATGTGCAGCCCAGGATGACTAGGAATGGGACCTCATAAAATCTTTTAATATCATGTGTTTTTAGCATTTATTTTCTCCATGACTCCATGCATAGCTCCATTTTCGAAGTTCACAATCACAGCTTCTTCATGGCATCGCTTTTTAGCAGCACTATTTTCAATCAGGCAGCACGCAAAGAGCAAAATTCAAACAAACATTTCTGAGGATCGCCTTGAGAACTCACTAAGAATGGTGACCACTTCCATCGAATCAGAAACAGGTTAGTATTACAAAAACACGGTCAAATTTGCCATCAGTTTTGCACCACTTTCATTTTTCTAAACTTCAATTAAAAATATAAAAATAAAGCTGCCACCCATGTGTACTCATCTCCTGGGGACTTGGTTGCTTCTGTGGCTGTGATGACCAAAATAAAGGCTGACCCCTACGGGGTGGAGGCTCCTGTCGAGGCGTGCTGCAGAAGAGTGCACCTACCACAAGCCCATCGTGCAGCCCCTGGCCTTACGCTGCCTCTCGTGGTAGCTCTGCAAATGCACCAAGAAAGCCGCGGAGCAGAAGCAGATTCGCAGGTTCAGAAATATATCAACAAAGGCGAGAAAGGGATGATGGTTTTGGCAGGAGACACACCATCCATCCAGGTGTCCCGCCACCTCCCAGTCATGGGTGAGGACCAGAGCCTGCCCTCTGTCTGCATCCCCTCCAAGACCGACCTGGGCGCGGCTGCAGGTTCCAAGCACCCCACCCCGCATGATCGTGGTTGAGCCCATGAGCAGTACCAGGAGGCCTAAGAGAGAGCCTGGAGGAGGTGGCGGGCCCTGCCCTCGGTCCTGAGAAGCTCAGGCACACCTGGGTGTCTCTGGAAGCTGTTTGGATGGTGGGCCCGATGGCAGTCCTCCTGCTGACCACACTGACAGCTCCTCCAGCTCCATGAGGCCCGTCTTCTTCCCAGGCAGCTCTCGTGAAGGTGATGCCTGCATCTCCATCAGCGCTGTTTCCTGGTGCCCTAAGGTGAAGCAGATTCCTCTCGGGGTGGAAAGTAAATGCTAAGACTGGCACTTGAGACTCTAGGCATTTTAGCAGCTGCTGGTGGGACCACAGAGTCAGCAGGACTGAGTGTTCAGTATTTGTGTGGCCAGTGCAGTGGGTGCCAAAATGGAGCTGAGGCTGACTGCTGGCTCCCCAGCACTTTCAGGACCCCCTTCCCTGGTAGGTGGGGCCAAGAGAGAAGAGGGTAGCAGACCACTTCATGGAAGCCCACTACCCCCATGTCAAGGACAATCCCATTCCTCTCTTTCCCCCCAAGAGCCTGAAATGCCACTGAAGCTTGTGAAAGCAATTCAGCCACCCACATGGTAGATTGTAAAGAGGAGTAGGAAGTTAAATGCAACCCTTGGTGCTCTCTCTTGCTTAACATAACAGCCCTGTTGACCCAATCCTTTCAGACGCTTTAGACATGGGGCCGCTTCCTGCTCTCACAGGCTCTGCACAGGACTTAGCACACACGGAAATCAAGCTTCAATGCTGTGGGATAAATTGGAAAGTGCTTGGACTTGGTGTCAGATCTGGTGTCAACTCCCAGCTCTCTTTCCCACACTGTGAGTCCTGTTGTCAAGTTACTTCATCTTCTGACATTCCATTCTACCAATTTTTAACACGGAGGCAGTGAGATCTTGTGTATGTATATGTAAAAGCATCTTCTCTGGGACTGATGTTTTCCAAGGTTTTCCCCATCAGAGATGCCAGCTAGGTTCTTCCTGCCTGGACACTGGCAGGCCGTGTCTATATGGAACCCAGTACCTGTGAGCAGCAGACATGCAGTAACGATTTGTCAGTGAGGTCAACATTGGCCAGGAGAGAGAAGGGCAGTGAATGTATTTACTCAGTTACAAAACAAACAAACAAATAAATAAATATAAAAATAAAAGGAGTCTTACTATGTATATATGCTAATTATATTATATAATTTGTGTGTGGCCTAAGACAATTCCTCTTTACTCAACGCAGCCCAGGGAAGCCAAAAGGTTGGATATCCCTGCTCTAAAATATTCATTATCTTAATTATATGTGTGCCGCAATTTGAACTCTCAGTTTAAGAAAACTGCTGAGGGCCTCACAACTAGTGTGAAAGTTAGGACCTGAACCACAAATCTAGTGCCTTTCTTTTTAACTATACTACACTGGTTTTTCCCTCCTTCTCTCCCTTCTTCCCTCCCTCCCCATCACTATCTATAAATTTCCCTCTCTCTTTCAAAATACTTTATACATAGCAAAGAATTTCTATAATGTGGTTGACAGGTTTAGAGAGTACTGGTAAAACAAACACCCATGATCGTACCCTCCAGGTTAAGACCAGTGGCCTTGAAATAACCACATGGTTTTCTCTTATCACAGTTACTCTTTCATTCTAAATATTTGTGTCAATCGTTTTCTTGTACTTTTTAATAGTTTCATCCATATATGTAAGAATCCTTAAACAATATATTATTTAATTCTTCCAATTTTTGAACACCGTATGAGGGAAATCATGGTGTATATGTTTTTATATTGCGTACATATTGAACATTATTTATTTTGGTTACTGCATAGTAATTTGCCCATTAAATAAATATATAACATTCAGTTATTACATTCTATTTCTGATGTATACTTGAGTTGGTTTTGGATTTTTTTTTTCCTCCTATGGATTTAGTTTTCCGATACAGTAGTCTTTCCTTATCCATGGGGGATACATTACAAGACCCCCAAAGTCGATGCCTTAAATCACAAATAATACCTAGCCCTATATACACTTCTGGTTTTTTTCTATGCATACATACTATGATAAAGTTTAGTTTATAAAGTAGCCATAGCAAGATATTAAAGACAATTACTACCACTAAAATAGAACAATTATAACCATATACTGCAAAGAAAGAAATATAAATATGGTCTCTCTCTCTCTCTCTCTCTCTCTCTCTCTAAGATAGCTTATTTTACTGTACCACAGGTAACAAACTGCAGAAAGTGAAACCACAGATAAGAAAAGACTATGGTAGTTTGTTTAGGAAATCTGCCCACGTCTGTGAAGAGAGAAAGAACTGTAATGTTTATTTCTTATATAATCCTTATCTAATTTTCTCAGTTTCTATCAACATTTTTCAACGAATTTGAAAATTTAAAAAAAAAAACTTTTGATGCATGTAATTTTATTATTATCTGAAAGAATTTGTGTAGGATTTGAGTTGTCTGTTTCTTAAATGTTGGTTAAACTCCCTTGGCGTGATGTTTTCTTCTTGAAAAAAATTTCAAGAACTGATCTTTTAATAATTATAGAACAATTTAGGTTTTCTGCTCCTTCTTGAGTCAGTTACTGGTAAGTTGTATTTTTTAAAATTTCACCCATTTTGTGTAAATTTTAAAATTTATTGGCATGAAATTATTCATTATATATTATATTTTCATATTCAATTTCTTCTACATCTGTAGTTAATATATGCTTTTACTTATTTTTATTAAGCTTTCCAGAAGTTTGCTAATTTCATTAGCTGTGTCAAATTAAAAATTATAGGTTCTAAATTTTAGGTTTTATATTTTTTGTTGCTTTTTGAGCAAAATGTTTTCTCTTTTTTTCTGTTTCTTTGTGCTAATTCTGGAGCATAGCACGTTATGTTGCCTCCTTAGGATGCTCACTGTTAATGTATTCCTTCTCAGTTCTAAGTCACCCTTCTTTTGACCTATTTTGTGATGCTACCACTAGACTCTACAAATCAAATTCATCCTTTTCTAGCTGTCTCTCTATTTTAAGCTTTGATAAAAAAGGAATGCTAGAAGAAAACTGCAAGACTGGAGAAAGAAATTACTTGCTACTTTTTGTTTGTTTTCCACGGTAGCAAGTTTGTGGTGTATGGCCAATCCCATTCCCAGGAATGGCGGGTCCATTCGATGTGAAGCTGATTTCTTCAGCAGTGTCTTCATCATCGGAGTATGCTGCTCTCGTGGTGCCAGGGAGAGGCCTCTAGCAACTTTCATGGCAAGTGAGGTGGTTTTGGAAAGCCTGCGCCATTTCTCAGAGAGCTAATTTTACCTTTACAGAGCCTCTCTTCTAAGTTTGTTTTTTCCTTGTTCTTTTTCGGTCAGCACTAAGGGTGGCAGCTGCTTTCTGCAGTTGCTCTCTCTGTTGTGTCTTAGAATACTCTCCACCCTTTCAAATATTTCACTGTTTTTTCTTAGTTTCCAATTCTTTATATTAAATGTTTTTCTCTCAGATTTCTGGTATGATTTCCGTTTCCTGACTGGACACTGATTCATTTAATTCATTAATTTTCACCATTTCTTTCTTTTTCAAACTGTGAAAATTACTTGCACCTCAGCATACCCACAAACTGTAGCACAGAAGTTTGATCTGTCGTGTTTCATTATAGCTAAGTTATACATATTTTAAAATTTCCATCTTAATTTCCTCTTTGCCTCAGACATTGTTTTGAACTGTTTTTTGTTTGTTTGTTTGTTTTTCTCCCACATGCATCACTTAATTAGTTTCTAATTACGCTGATACACAGTAACCAATACATGGTCAAAATGATACTCATCTTATAAAACGTGGTGATACTTGCTGTTTGGTCTGTTTGTAAAAATTAATTTATCTCCGATTGTAAGACCATTTCAGCTATCTCCTGTTGAATAACAAAGTGCCCCAAAAGGCAGTGACTGAAATAATAATGTATGTTTATTCTCACTATTCTGCAGGTTGGCTTAGACCAGAGAATTAAGTCTCATCTGCCTTTTCATTGAGATAAGGGCTGATAATGAAGGCTTGAGAAAGGTAGATATTAAAGAAAGAAACTTCAAACATATTTCTGACACCTTAGCTGGAATAACTGAAACATCTTCAGGCAGGTGGACATCTCCCTCTCTTTCCTTCAGTGTCCATCCCATGTGAAGAGCTTGAGATTCCTCACTGCATGGTGGTCTTAAAGTACTTACACAGAAGTTGCCCTTCCTCTTGTCCAAGGTGGAAGCTGCAAGACATTGGGTAATCTAGCCTTGGAAGTTACACAGCACCCCCATATTCAGTACAGCGAGGGTTACACAATGTGGGAGTACCAAGAGATGTGGTTCACTGAAGGGTCATCTTTGGAGACTACAAGAATATTCATGGCTATTAGAAGGTTAAATGTGCTTTTCCAGTCTACCAGTCTTACTGTTTTATTTTTGCCCATCTTGATTTCTTCTTTGCACTAGATATTGCTTAGAAATATTTTCTAAATATATTGTTTTAATTATTGTTTTTTAACTATACTGATCAGTGTTCATAATGGTCTGAGTGAGACCAATTTTTCTAAAGTGTGGTGTTATCTGTTTGATTTAACTAGAGGATTGATTTAAAATTTCCAACCATGAAACTGGGTTTGATAATTCTACTTAATGTTCTATCAATATGTGCTATTTTCTTTTTAAGGCATATTAGACATATATATTTAGAATTTTTATCTTCTTGAATAATTGAATATCTATTATTATGATTATCTCCCATTACTTTGCCTGGTTTTTATATAAATATACCAGCTTAACTTTGGTTATTATTTGCTTGTTGTTTCCTTTACATCTATTTATTTTCAATGTTTCTGTATTCTTAAGTTTTAGATTTGTCTTCTGTAAAGAGCATAGAGCTCTGTTTGCTGTTTTTTCCTCAATCAATCCCAAAATGTTTAACTGGGGAGTTTAGTTAATCCACATTTATTGTAATATACTAAGATTTAGATGCATTTTTACCAACTTATTTTATGCCTTCAAGTTAATCTATATGTTTAGAATTCATTAACTTTCAAAACTCTCTTTCTTGCTTTCTGTTGCAAGTAACTGAATAGTAATTTAAATGCTTTTATTTCTAAGACAATTTCAACATGCTCACTTAATTAAATGAGGCCACAATGAACCTGTGCTTTTGCTGCCATGTAAACAACACAGTTGTTTTAACATGTCTTAGTTATGACTAAGACATGTTAAAACAACTAATCACTACTCTACTTACTCACATGACTAATCACTACTCTACTTACATGTTTCTGCCCATGTTGAAGGTCTACATAGTTTTATTTTTAACCCTTAAACATTTTATATAATTATTATTTCTTTAGATTTGTTTATATTTCTGTACATGAAAACAACATCAGGACTTCCATTTATTTTTTTACCTCAGACTATCTGGGATCACTTTTCTTCTGCTTGAAATACGTCTGTTGGATATTTTTTATTTTTTAGTGAGGCAAGCCATAATAATATTTTAAAAATCTGAACATGTCTTTATTTTATCCTTGTCATTAAAAGGT
>NW_007244998.1:0-933 GCF_000164805.1 Carlito syrichta
CCTTTCTAATAATATACAATGCTTAAATTATACAAGATCTTTTAAATTTTTTATTTAACCATAGTCCATCAAACATAATTCTGTGTTTACCATTTTACTTGCTCATGGGGATACACAAATAATAGAACAGGATCCTTCTTGACGAGCTTGTGCTTATGGAGAAGACAAATGAGTAAACAGATGGATACAAATGTAATTGAAAATAGCTTATTTTTAATTTTGTTTATAAAAAGAAGAGTGACTAAGAAGATATAGTAGACATTATTACAGGCTAAAATAAAAATATTAAAATATAATGTAAAAATATATTGAAACCCAAGTTCTAGATCATAAGAAAAAACTAAGGTCTTAATTTTTTTAGTAATTAGATTATTTAATTTTTATCTTTGAATATAAAGGAGGTAGGATGCCAAAACCAAAAAACAACCCAGGATTTATTTATAAAAAATTGTGTATTTATTCTTACATGTTTAAACTTCAATCACCTTCAGAGTACTCTCTGTTTGATGCAATATACCTATTGAGACATTTTTCCACTGCTCAAAACAGTTTTTGAACTCTTCGATGCCTTTCAGTGTTTCTGTCATTTTTTGTTTCATCTCTTCCACATCAGTAAAAGACTTCCCTTCAAGAACTTTTTCATCTGGGGAAACAATAAAGTTGCTGAGGGTGAGACCAAGTGAATGAGGAGGGGGGGCATGAGGGACATGTCACTTTGGGTCAAAAACTGCAGAACACTCAGTGCGCTGTGGGCAGCTGCGCTTGCAAATCACCCATTATGAAATGGGCAAACTCGTTGAAAGAATCTCAACAACAAAAAATCACTGAAGCTGAATGCAGCTTCTCAAAATGATGGCAGCTGGTACTCTGATGCCAATGGGTTCCTGGATCACTAGACTACTGAGGGAAGCCTGTGCTACATGGGGTTCACCC
>NW_007244999.1:0-831 GCF_000164805.1 Carlito syrichta
GTCTCAGGATACAAAATAAATGTACAAAAGACAATCGCATTTCTCTACACCAATAATAAACAAACAGAAACCCAAATAAAAAACACAGTTCCATTCACAATAGCCACAAAAAAAATGAAATACCTTGGCATCTTCCTGACCAGAGACGTGAAAGACCTTTACAATGAAAATTACAAAACACTGCTCAAAGAAATCAAAGCCGACATGAACAAGTGGAAAAATATCCCATGCTCATGGATCGGAAGAATCAACATTGTGAAGATGTCCATCTTACCTAAGGCAATCTACAAATTCAATGCAATACCCATTAAATTACCAACAACATTCTTCTCAGACCTAGAAAAAACAACACAGGAATTCATATGGAAACACAAACATCCAAGAATAGCCAGAACAATCCTCAGCAAAAAAAAAACAAAGCAGGTGGTATCACAATACCAGATTTCAAACTTTACTATAAAGCTACAATCATCAAAACAGCTTGGTATTGGTACAGGAACAGGCATATAGATCAATGGAACAGAATTGAGATTCCAGAAGCAAAACCTCAATTTCTCAACCAACTCATCTTCGACAAAGCCCCCACCACCTACCAATGGGGAGAGGAGAACCTATTCAGTAAATGGTGCTGGGAAAATTGGCTGACCACATGCAGAAGATTGAAACAGGACCCCTATCTATCCCCATGCACAAAGGTTAACTCCAAATGGATCAGAGACCTAAATGTAAAACCTCAAACCATAAGAACCTTAGAAAAGGAAGGAAATACTCTCATGAAATCGGAACTGGCATCCAATTCCTGTACAAACCCGAAACCCACAGGACTTAAGA
>NW_007245000.1:0-1317 GCF_000164805.1 Carlito syrichta
GGCTACACACACCCCTAGTATCTGACCATGGAGAAATGAATGAATACATGAATGAAATACTGGCCAACCATGAAGATAAATGAACTATACTGTGACATGGAAAACCATGAGTTTACCTCACAATTACTGTTAAGTGAAGGAAGCATTATGTATTATATAGAAAGCTGCTGTATGATCCCATTTATTCAGAGGGTGCCAAAAAATATATAGATCCTTTAAAAAACTTAAAAAAAAATTTTTAAATTTAAAAACGTGGAGTACAATTCAGGGTTAGATACATGTGTGGGCATCAAGTGTGGGTACCCTTATTGATGTTATGACACATTTTAAGAAAGGAAAAGAAAACTGTTTAACGTTGTAATACTACCAGGCACAGTGGCTCACACCTGTCATCCCAGCACACTGTGAGGCCAAGGTGAGAGGATGGCCTGAGCCCAGGGTTTCAAGACCAGCCTGGGCAACTTGGTAAGGCCTCATCTCTACAATAAATCAAAAATTATCTGGGTGTGGTCGTGCAGGCCTGTGGTTCTGGCTACTTGAGAGGTTGAGGCAGAAGAATTGCAATTGCCTGAGCCCAGCAGGTCGAGACTGTGGTGATCGTGGGTGGCCACTACACTCCAGCCTGGGTGATGGAGTAAGACTCCGACTCAAAAAAAAATTGTAATACTTAAAAAATACACCCACAATAAAAGATGAATACAAGTCACATTTGACTTCTGCCATTGCAAGAGGAGCTCAAAACGTGGTTCCCATTGGCATCCAGATATTTCTGATGATAGCGAATGACTACAGTGCTTGCTGCTGGATAAGGCCTCCTGGGTCTTCCCTTGTGCACATCACACCCAGGACCAGGCATCTCACACTCCTCAAGGAAGCATGCTATATTCAGATGTGTGGGAGGCTCTGTTGCATATTCACACTTCCGTTGTTATTGCACACTTCCATTGTCAATGTCCACAGAGTTCTCAAACTTGAAACATCACTTCAGAATGTTCTTGCAGTCCTCAAAGGACAACAATGCTTCTGCCAACCATGCTCCTGTCATTTTCTTTGACTGTCCTGCCTGACAAATGGTAACACTGGCATTCAGTTGATGAATGTCATTTTTTGAGTGAATGTCCTAATGTTAAACCCAAAATTCTAAATCCGAGAGACCACCAAAGAGCCAGCTCCCATGCAAACACACGAGGGTCTTTATTCGGGCTCGAGTCTGGGCTCACAACTGAAACCGACGCAGTGGCTTGAGCTTGAGAGCGCCGATTCAGTATAGCAAGCAGTTTTTATGCACAGTACAGACGGAGAGGCTGGGCGTGAGTG
>NW_007245001.1:0-919 GCF_000164805.1 Carlito syrichta
CCTATTCTGAGGGACACACTCCAGAGAATAAATGCATGTGGGCATCACAAGTGTGTGGCATCCAATATGTGGTCACTCTGGAAGTCATCAGTTGTAAACTGAGTATTTGTGTCTCTGCAAATTCCATGTGTTAAAACCCTACTCCTAACATAACAGCATTAGCCAGTGGGGTCTTTGGGATGTCATTAGGATTAGCTGGGACCATAAGGGTGGCACCCTCAGGAATGGGATCCATGCCCTTATAAGAGAGAGTTTGCTTCTGCTCTCCACCATATGAACAGGATCATAGTGGAAAAGTGCTGCCTAGCCAGGCTCAGTGGCTCAGCCTGTAATCCCACGCCTTTGGGAGACTGAGATGAGTGGATTGCCTGAGCCCGCAGGTTCGAGACCCACCTGGGCAACTTGGCGAGACCTCATCTCTGCAATAAATCAAAACTGAGCTGGGTGTGGTAGCGCACACCTGCAGTTCCAGCTACTTGGAAGGCTGAGGCGGAAGGATCGCCAGAGCCCAGCAGGTCGAGGCTGTGCGACAGAGTGAGACTCCAGTCTGTGCCACAGAGTGAGACTCCAACTCAAAAAAAAAAGTGCTGTCTATGGGCTGGGCATGGTGGCTTAAACCTATCATCCCAGCACTTTGGGAGGCCGAGGCAAGAGGATGATATGAGCCCATGGGTTCGAGACCAGCCTGGGAAACTTGGTGAGACCTCATCTCTATGATATATCAAAAAATTAACCGAGTGTGATAGCGCACACCTATAGTTCCAGCTCCTTGGAAGGCGGAGGTGGAAGGATCGCTGGAGTGTCTGTGAGCATGCCACTGCTGTCCAGCCTGGCCAACAGACCGAGACTCTGACTCAAAACAATAAAGTACTGTCTATGAACCAGGACACTGAATCTATCAGCACCCTGGGCTTGGACA
>NW_007245002.1:0-4526 GCF_000164805.1 Carlito syrichta
TTCCTGTGTTGGTCTTCTTTTTGAAGGTTTTCCCTGATATTTCAAATTCTATTTTTGTGAAGTCTAGCGTACTCATAAAAAGTGCATACATCATAAGTGCATGGCGTGATTGATTCTCCCAAAGTAGACACACCCCTGTGAGCAGACCCAGATGAGGCAACAGAATATGTCAGCACCCAAAAGTGTCCTCACACTCCCTCCAAGTCCCAGTGGCCAAACCATAAATGGTCCTATACCAGGGTGCCAAAATATATATATATATATATATATATATACAGACTTTATATATACAGACTATATATATACACATATATACAGACTTTAAGCGCTGTTATCTGTTTGTCTTTTTTAGTTCAATGGAATGAAGGGAGCAGTGGGTCATAGTGAGAGACTGTATGAAATCCTACCTCATGTTCATTGTATCTTTTATATATCCCTACCTCACGTTCATTGTATTTTATACATCTCTGCCTCACGTTCATTATATTTTATGAAGTCTTAGTATTTTAAATCCTACCTCAGACCCCGTAGACTAGGCACATGCTGGGTGCCTGGTGGTGACTGTGATTGTAAAGTTATACAATGTTTTAAGCAGTGTTTGTACTTAGAACTTTGTTGAGCTTTTGTTTATCCCAATTGCCATGTTGGCTTCTTCTGCTTCTGCAACGGGGTGTAAATGTTAAGCAATAAGCCCCTTCCGGACATTACTTTGCTTAGATTATGGTAGACTCTGTGGCGCCGCCACTCTCCTGGTGGGCTCTGTGTTATTTCAAACCTCCTGCTCGCATGCCAAAGTTAATTTATGCGCAGTGACTGTGTAAACCTAGCTTATCTGGTATTCCACTCTGCCCGTTTAGCCATTTCCCATCAATCACAGGCAACTGAGCTCAAACCAGGGCAAAACCAAAAACAAACAAACCAATCTCAAGCACTCCTGTCCCTTGACATCACTGCGGACCTGTTTGGGAACTAACTATGCAAGGTCCGCGGACTTCGGTTTCTACGTCATGACCTCTTCTGATTGGTTAATGTTGCAAAACCTAGGAAAAACCAGTCACGCCCATCCTCTCCCTCTGTACTTGTGCATAAAAACTACTTGCTATACTGAATTGGTGCTCTCAAGCTCAAGCCACTGCGTCGGTTTTGGTTTGTGAGCCCAGACTCGAACCTGAATAAAGACCCTCGTGTGTTTGCATCGGAGCTGGCTCTTTGGTGGTCTCTCGTATTTAGAATTTTGGGTTTAACAATAGGACATTCACTCAAAAAATGACATTCATCAACTGAATGCCAGTGTTACCATGTTTCAGGCAGGACAGTCAAAGAAAATGACAGAAGCATGGTTGGCAGAAGCATGGTTGTCCTTTGAGGACTGCAAGAACATTCTGAAGTGGTGTTTCAAGTTTGAGAACTCTGTGGACAATGACAATGAAAGTGTGCAATAACAACAGAAGTATGAATATGCAACAGAGCCTCCCACACATCTGAATATAGCATGCTTCCTTGAGGAGTGTGAGATGCCTGGTCCTGGGTGTGACGTGCACAAGGGAAGACCCAGGAGGCCTTGCCCAGCAGCAAGTACTGTAGTTATTCACTATCATCAGAAATATCTGGATGCCAATAGGAACCACTTTTTGAGCTCCTCTTGCAATGGCAGAAGTCAAATGTGACTTGTATTCATCTTTTATTGTGGGTATATTTTTTGAGTATTACAATTTTTTTTTGAGTTGGAGTCTTACTCCATCACCCAGGCTGGAGTGCAGTGGCCACTCACGATCACCACAGTCTCGACCTGCTGGGCTCAGGTCATTGCAATTCTTCTGCCTCAACCTCTCAAGTAGCCAGAACCACAGACATGCATGACCACACCCAGATAATTTTTTATTTATTGTAGAGGTGAGGCCTCGCCAAGTTGCCCAGGCTGGTCTTGAAACCCTGGGCTCAGGCCATTCTCTCGCCTTGGCCTCACAGTATGCTGGGATGACAGGTGTGAGCCACTGTGCCTGGCAGTATTACAATGTTAAACAGTTTTCCTTTCTTAAAATGTGTCATAACATCAATAAGGGTATCCACACTTGACCACACGATGCCCACACATGTATCTAACCCTGAATTATACTCCACATTTTTAAATTTAAAAATTTTTTTTAAAGTTTTTTAAAGGATCTATATATTTTTTGGCACTCTCTGAATAAATGGGATCATACAGCAGCTTCCTATATAATACATAATGCTTCCTTCACTTAACAGTAATTGTGAGGTAAACTCATGGTTTTCCATGTCACAGTATAGTTCATTTATCTTCATGGTTGGCCATTATTTCATTCATGTATTCATTCATTTCTCCGTGGTCAGATACTAGGGGTTTGTTGTAGCCTATTCAGACTGCTGTCACAGCATGCCATAGACTAGGGATTTAAACAACAAATTCTGATTTTCTACAGTTCTGTGGACTGGCAAGTCCAAGCCCAGGGTGCTGATAGATTCAGTGTCCTGGTTCATAGACAGTGCTTTATTGTTTTGAGTCAGAGTCTCAGTCTGTTGGCCAGGCTGGACAGCAGTGGCATGCTCACAGCCACTCCGGCGATCCTTCCACCTCCGCCTTCCAAGGAGCTGGAACTATAGGTGTGCACTATCACACCCGGTTAATTTTTTGATATATCATAGAGATGAGGTCTCACCAAGTTTCCCAGGCTGGTCTCGAACCCATGGGCTCATATCATCCTCTTGCTTCGGCCTCCCAAAGTGCTGGGATGATAGGTTTAAGCCACAATGCCCAGCCCATATACAGCACTTTTTTTTTGAGTTGGAGTCTCACTCTGTCGCACAGACTGGAGTGCAGTAGCCGCTCCCAGCCACCACAGCCTCGACCTGCTGGGCTCTGGCGATCCTTCCGCCTCAGCCTTCCAAGTAGCTGGAACTGCAGGTGCGCGCTACCACACCCAGCTCATTTTTGATTTATTGCAGAGATGAGGTCTCACCAAGTTGCCCAGGTGGGTCTCGAACCTGCGGGCTCAGGCAATCCACTCATCTCAGCCTCCCAAAGGCGTGGGATTATAGGCTGAGCCACTGAGCCTGGCTAGACAGCACTTTTCCACTATGATCCTGTTCATATGGTGGAGAGCAGAAGCAAACTCTCTCTTATAAGGGCACGGATCCCGTTCCTGAGGGTGCCACCCTTATGGTCCCAGCTAATCCTAATGACCTCCCAAAGACCCCACTGGCTAATGCCATTATGTTAGGGGTAGGGTTTTAACACATGGAGTTTGTGGAGACACAAATACTCAGTTTACAACAGATGGCTTCCAGAATGACCACATATTGGATGCCACACATCTTGTGATGCCCACATGCATTTATTCTCTGGAGTGTGTCCCTCAGAATAGAGCAGTGAGGTCATAGTAGACACGTTCAAACCACATTCCAAAGTGGTTGTATCAATACACATGTCCCTAAGCAGTGTGTGAGTGTGCCCACAGCCCCCATCACCTCTGGCACACAATTGGTCTGCCTCTGTCTTTTTAGCCAAAAAGTCATGAGGGGTGTCTCATTGTTAATTGATTATTTGTGTGTTTGACGACTCACAAAATTGGACACTTTAGCCAGGCATGGTTGCTCATGCCTGTCACCACAACATTTTGGGAGGCAGAGGCAAAAGGATTGCCTGAGCCCATGTGTTCAAGATCAGTCTGGGCAACTCGGCACAACCTTGTCTCTACAATAAATATAAAAAAATAGCTGGATGTGTTGGTGCATCCCTGTAGTTCCATCTACTTGAAAGGTTGAGACAGAAGGATCACCTGAGCCCAGCAGGTTGAGGCTACAGTGGCCGTGAGCATGCCAGTGCACTCCAGTCTAGGCAATGGTGAGACTCCAAAAAAAATTGGACACATTTTCACATGCTTACAAGCCATGCTGATGGTCTGTTCTTTGAGGTACCTGTTCATGACTTTGGCCCATGTTTTTTTTTTTTGAGTCAGTCTTACTCTGTTGCCCAGGCTGGTGCTCAGTAGCACGTTCATGGCCACCACAGCCTCAACATGCTGGGCTCAGGTGATTCTTCCACCTCTGCCTTCCAAGTAGCTGGAATTACAGGCGTGCTCAAGCATACCCAGCTAATTTTTTGATTTATTGCAAGGACAAGGTCTCATCAAGTTGCCCAGGCTGGTCTCAAACCCTTGGGCTCAGGCAATCCCCTCATGTCAGTCTCCCAAAGTTCTGGGATTATAGGTTGAGCCACCGAGCCCAGTCTATATATATTTTTAATGTGTATTCCTTCAGATGAACTTCATGTCCAATTCAAAAAACTTTAGGATGGCACGGGGTTTAGTGATGTGCTGGGAGAGTTACATCCATATGATGGCGTCTCCCTATTCTGAAGCAACAAGGTCCACACTACTTAGTGAGAAGGTCTCTCTCAAGGTGTGGTTCTGAGTGGATCACGTAAGTTTGTTCATGTGACACTCTCAGCAATGGTGTGCGGCTTTGATCCCTGTTAGGTATGGGAACTGAGAAAAACAGAAAAGCAA
>NW_007245002.1:4546-5867 GCF_000164805.1 Carlito syrichta
TTTGTCTCTGCAATAAAACCAAACAATTAGCTGGGCATGGTTGAGCACGTCTGTAATTCCAGCTACTTGAAAGGCTGAGGCAGAAGGATCACCTGAGCCCAGCAGGTTGCCCAGCAGTGGCTGTGAGCATGCCAGTGCACTCCAGCCTGGGCAATGGTGAGACTCCAAAAAAAAAAAAAAAAATTGGACACCTTTTCACATGCTTACAAGCCATGCTGATAGTCTGTTCTTTGAGGTACCTGTTCATGACTTTGGCCCATGTTTTTTTTTTTTTTTGAGTCAGAGTCTTATTCTGTTGCCCAGGCTGGTGCTCAGTAGCACGTTCATGGCCACCACAGCCTCAACCTGCTGGGCTCCGGTGATCCTTCCACCTCTGTCTTCCAAGTAGCTGAAATTACAGACGTGCTCAACCATGCCCAGCTAATTGTTTGGTTTATTGCAGAGACAAAATCTCATCAAGTTGCCCAGGCTGGTCTCAAACCCTTGGGCTCAGACAATCCCCTCATGTCGGCCTCCCAAAGTTCTGGAATTACAGGTTGAGCCACTGAGTCCAGCCTATATATATTTTTAATGTGTATTCCTTCAGGTGAACTGCATGTCTGATGGCACGGAGTTTAGTGATATGCTGGGAGAGTTACATCCGAATGATGGCATCTCCCTATTCTGGAGCAACAAGGTCCACACTACTTAGTGAGAAGGCCTCTTGCAAGGTGTGGTTCTGAGTGGATCATGTAGGTTTGCTCATGTGACACTCTCAGCAATGGTGTGCTGCTTTGATCCCATGTTAGGTATGGAAACTGAGAAAAACAGAAAAGCAAACCCGCCTAATTTGTAGGTGGTATTTTTGGGAAACCAGGCAGTTTGGCTTCACAGTCTCTGTTCTTAATCCTATCCTGTATGAGTTTTTTGTTCGTTCTTCTTTTTTTGGCCTGTCTTTAGTAGAGTTTTTAGCTGACTTTTGTTTTCCTTTTAAGTCTGGCAAAGTTCCCAATTTTATTTGTCTTGGGGTGTTTTCCCTCTTGTCCTGTTGGTGCCAGGAATGGTGTTGTTTTTCTTTACGTTTTCTTTCTTTCTTTCTTTTTTGAGTTGGAGTCTCACTCCGTTGCCCAGGATGGAATGCAGTGGCATGCTCACAGCAACCCCAGAGTCAACCTGCTGAGCTCCTGTAATCCTTCTGCCTCAGCCTTCCAAGTAGTTAGAACTACAGGCATGCGCTACCATGCCCAGCTAATTTTTGATTTATTGTAGAGATGAGCTCTCACCAAGTTGCCCAGGCGGGTCTCAAACCCGCGGGCTCAGGCAATTCAATCACCTCGGCCTC
>NW_007245002.1:6017-11303 GCF_000164805.1 Carlito syrichta
GTAGTTCCAGCTACTTGGAAGGCTGAGGCAGAAGGATTGCTGGAGCCCAGCAGATCGAGGTTGCAGTGGCCGGGAGTGGCCACTGCACTCCAGTCTGGGTGACAGAGTAAGACTCCAACTCAAAAACAAAAAAAGATTGCCCAGGCGGCTCTCGAACCACGGGCTCAGGCAATTCACTCACCTTGGCCTCCCAAAGTGCTGGGATGACAGGTTGAGCCACCAAATCTGGCCTAATTTTCTTATCTGATTGCATTGGAAAGCACTTTAGAGAAATGACCAGTACTGGAAATGTTAGCAGGCTCACATTTCTTGTTCCTGAGTTGAATGAGAGCAATACTTTGTTTCACAGTGAACATAATCCTGGCTTTGGTGTGATATGCAAAACTAAATAATATTAAAATAGTTTCAAGTGGTTTCTTTTTAACCAAGAAATGTTGATGGATCAAACATATTTCCTGGCTGGGCGCAGGGGCTCATGCCTATAATCCCAGTATTTTGGGGGGCCAAGGTAGGAGGATTGCTTGAGCCCAGGAGTTCAAGATCAGCCTGGGCAACACCGCGAGACCATGTCTCTACAAAAAAATTAAAGACTCAGGTGGGCATGGCGAAGCACATTAGCAGTCCCAGATACTCAAGAGACTGAGGTGGAAGGATTACCTGAGTCTTGGAGGTCGAGGCTGCAGTGAGCTGTGATTGTGCCACTGCCCTCCAGCCTGGGCAGCAGAACCAGACCCTGACTCAAAAAAAAGATACTATCCAGTCTTGGCTGTGAGCTTGTAAGGCATTTCTTGGAAGCCGCAGAATGCACCCTGGCAGGATTACAGGCCTGCACAGTGGAAACCAGACACCTCCCTCTCCCAGCCTCCCAGCTCAGCTTCCACAGTGGTTGGGAGTGGCTCCTGGGGGCATTAACTCCTGAATTCTACAGACAGTTCTGCACCCCTACGGGAGGCCCGGGAGGAGGCATAACCCCTGGACGTGGGCCTTCCTCCAATAGCCCCTCCATCAGCGGCTTCCCCTCCAGTCTACTGTCCCATCCTGTCCTCTCGTCTGCCAGCAAGTGCTTCCAGACAGCCGGGTTCACTGCTCTGATGCTTGTTCAAAGACTCAGGAGGGCCAGGCTAGGTTGCTCAGCCTGTAATCCCAGTGGTTAGGGAGGCCAAGATTAGTGGATTGCCTGAGTCTGTGGATTCAAGACCTGCCTGGGTCACTTGGTGAGACATCATCTCTACAATAAATCAAAAATTAGCCAGGCATGGTAGCACGTGCCTGTAGTTCTGGCTACCTGGAAGGCTGAAGCGGAAGGATTGCCAGAGCCCAGCAGGTTGAGGCTGCAGTGGCTGGGAGTGTGCCACTGAATTCCAGCCTGATGGAGCAAGACTCCAACTCAAAAAAAAAAAGACCCAGGAGGCCTTTCTGAAAAAATTCATGGAAAATAAGCCCATGGAAAATGAACAGAGAATAGAAGTGCACATTCTGATTCAGAGGTGAGACACAGAGGGCACCTCTGCGTGGCAGTTGGGGGATCTCTGAAATCTGGGGATACTTACAGCACTGGGCTTATGACACTGAACCAGAAGTCATGAGATTATGTAGAAATGAGTGAATTGTCCAATGTCTGATGTGTGAGAGAACCTCCTGCTGCTGTGATAAACAAGCAGAAAAAAATGGAGAATGCATGGAAGACTCTGGCAAGGCCCAGGGAGTGGGGAGACTTGCTTGCCAGAGCACTCACTTCTACCAGGACACACCTGCCTTCTCCTATGCACATCCGCTTTCACCTGTGCATACTTGCCTTCCCCTGTGCACATCTGTGCACACTTGACATTACCTGTGCACACCTGCCTTTATCTGTCTTCACTTGTGCACTCCTGGCATCACCTGTCTTTGCTTGTGCACACCTGGCATCCTCTGTGCACACCTGCCTTCACCTGTGCACACCTGCCTTTACCTGGCTTCACCTAGCTTCACCTAAGCAGGCCTATCTTTATGTGGCTCTGTCCTTGAACAAGCCCCCCCACCTCCTGGGACTGCAAATTCCCACTTGTGAGACAAGGGAGTGGGTGAGGTCACTCTGTCTAAGACTCTTGCTCTGGAGAAGTGCCATCCTCCAGCAACACAGCTTCCCTGCAGGAGAGAGGCATGGACAGCTGCTGGAGGCCATGAGCCTCTGGGTGAACCTAAGCCACAAAATATTTATAATGTTGTCCCCAGGACACAAATAGCAGTTCTGTCTCACATCCCTGATGGAATGGTGTCCCAGTTTCCAGTTTACTATAAAATAGCTACTCTTTCCAGAAAGTCCTGGAGAGATCACTGTGCAGTGTGCCATCCATAAGGTGACTGATGGCTTCATGTTACAGGTTTGACAAGAAGAAAGACAAGAGGATCAGGTGGAAAAGTCTCTCTCTCTTTCTGTCTCTCTGCAAGCCCATTCAGCCTCACCTCACATCGTGAGGCATGCCAGGGGCAGGAGGGGAGGCAGCTCACAGAAACAAAGCCTTGCAAGTCCTGTCACCAAGAAGCAGGATGGTTGATGTCTTGTTGGGAGTCAGCCACGGAGGCTCACTGAGCATTAGGGATCAGGGAGGGCCGTGGACCCCGAGGCCACTAGGATGCCTCCCCCCTTTTACCACTTGGCACAAGAAACCAGGAAAGGCTCCTGCTGGCTCTAATAGAGGACTCTGAAACCGGAATGAACACAGCTAACTTGGGAGTCTGTTGTTCCCATTTTCCACGGTTTATGTTTTTTGTTTTTAAACAATTTAAGTTTAACTTTGAGTCACATTGAGGAGCCTTAGTGCAAGTCACAGCTTCTCTTGATATGATTTTAGAAATTTATAGAATAGTTTATATAGATTAAAGAAAATTTAAGTAACCATTTTGTTATAGAAGTATGGTTAGTTAAGTTTGATTTAGGGGGACCAGTGAAGTTTGAATTAAGTCAGCTGGTGCTAGAAGAGTGTAACCATAACAGCAATTGTTTTAATAAAAACTGGTTTGAATCAGTACAGAATAGTAGAAGTTAATAATTCACTATGGTGGTTTTGGGTTTAGACATTGAGTGATGTTAATTCAAGATGATATAGTTGTAATACAATTAAGGGTACATAAGAAATTGGTTTGGGGAACTTTAAGCTAGCATAAGATACAAAAAGACAATTTGTGGTTGTTCTTTCTCATGTTCTTCCTTATGTATGAAAAAAAACATTTGCTTGAGAGTGTGGGGTGTCCTTTGTGCACCTGGACCTGTTCATGTGAAAGGCACATGCTACCTTTTGTTTCCTGTGATGATGAGTTGGCAGAGTTTGGGGATAAAAGCCCTGGGATTACACCCATTAAATGGCTTCTGCTTACTAAGCAGGAGTCCAGTCCCTTTCTCTCTCTCCAGTGTCTTCTCTCTTTTGTAAATCGCCGACACTGCCACAACTCGAAGGGACCTCCGACTCTTGCAGGGCAGGACCCCCTGCAGTCTCCCTTCCGTAAACTGAAACTAAAACATGGTACTTGGTGATGTGTACAGCCATGAAATAATTGGAAATAATTTTGCAAGATGGCTGGGCTCGGTGGATCACACCTGTCATCCCAGCACTTTGGGATGCTGAGGCGGGTGGCCCAAGGGGTGCCCCCTTGGGTGGACAGGTTGGTGGAGGGCCTGGGTCCCTAGGGAAGAATTTCTTGGAGGTACCAGAATGGTCTTGAAACTTAAACCTTCCATGGGGATAGCGGAAATGTGTTCACCACTGAATTCTAACCGGTTGCCTCTCTTGCTGTGGGCAGTGATCATTCTAGAAATCTGGAAAGGGGTGTTTGTGGGGGGAAGGGGGAGTGGGAATCTGATCAGGAGAGGGCTATATCTTGAAAATGGGTCTTTCAGCCAGGTTTGCTGGGCAGACACATTGCTTTAAATTAGGTGATGTGCTTTCTTGGTGTGGGAGGTTTGGTAGGAAGTTATGGGAAGGTAGAGGCCCCACCCCCACCCCCTACAACCCACAAGGGTCTGCCCTTGGCCAAAGCACATCAGAATGTTCTGGTGATCTCCCTTTCCCCCAGGATTCCCTGAGAGACCCAAGAGATTAAAAAAAAACTCTAAGAGAACTATTACTATATGTATTCCTACCCCACGTTCACTGTATTTGTTTGCAGTGTTTGTACTTAGAATTTTGTTAAGTTTAATTTTTGTTTGTCTCATAAAATAACCGATTGCTTCCACAACTGCTGCTAGCAGTATGTGAATGTCAAGTAATAAACCTCTCCTGGACATTCCTTTGCTTAGCCTGCCTGCTGACATTCCACTCTGCTCATTTAGCAGCTCCCCAGTCAATCACAGGTAGCTGAGCAGACCAGACCAATCCCAAGTACCCCCGTACCCATTAGGAGAAATTACCCTATCATGTAAAAACAAGTTTAAAGTTCTTTCCCCTCCCTCTGTAATGATGTATAAAAACTGCTTGCCATGCTGGATCGGGGCTCTTGACCCTGAAGCTGCTGCTTCAGGTGTGAGCCCAGACTCGAGCCTGAATAAAGACCCTTGTGTGTTTGCATCGCAGCTGGTTCTCTGTGGTCTCTATCTCTCTCATTAGAGTCCCGGGTTCAACATTTGGAGGTCCCAGCGAGATTTCAGAGACCTCCTAGACTCCAGCCCGAAGGGTCTTAGCCAGTGGGTAAGTGCACACGCACTTCTGGTAGGATATCGATATCCATTTTATAAGGCTGCAATAAGGTAGAGTGGATGCACTCTAGGACCCTCCCAGCCAGAGATCTTGGGAGACGTCTCTCGATCTCAGAGGAAGCCTAGGCGCTGGAAAGTGCAGGCACAGAGGGGGTCCAGGCGCGAGAGGCGCGGACTCTGTAGCTCTCGGACGCAGTGGTGGTCTGAGAGAGGGGGTCGTCTGGTATGCCCCCATTCAGAGGATAGCACTGTCCTCATATCTGAAGGTAGCCCAGCACCAAGAGGTGTGGGCTTGCCTTCAGATCGGTTTTGTCTTTGTCTCTACGGCCATAGGAAAGTATATTTTTGTGTTGGTTGTGTTTTTTTTTATTTTATCTGCTGTTTATATGTGTGTTACTGTGGACGGAAAACATGGGACAGAGACTGACTCTAACTCTTGAGTGATTATTTCTCAGACGTAAAGTAAAGCTGATAATCTGAATGAAATCATTTGCAAAAAAAAAAAAAAAAGAGGCCGTCCTTCAATGTAAAATGGCCACCTGAGAGCACTTTCTCACTAAGTTTTGCTTTGCAGGTTAAGCATATTATCTTCCTGATTTCCGTTATAGCCGCCC